>NC_057796.1:45522519-45550573 GCF_018294505.1 Triticum aestivum
AGTTGCTGATAACTTCTACAAAACATGATCATCTCATACAATAACGTATATCACATCATGTCTTGACCATATCACATCACATCATGCCCTGCAAAAACAAGTTAGACGTCCTCTACTTTGTTGTTGCAAGTTTTACATGGCTGTTGCGGGCTTCTAGTAAGAACCATTCTTACCTACGCATCAAAACCACAACGATGTTTCATCAAGTTTGATATTTTAACCTTCAACAAGGACCGGCCGTAGTCAAATTCGATTCAACTAAAGTTGGAGAAACAGACACCCGCCAGCCACCTTTATGCAAAACAAGTTGCATGTCTGTCGGTGGAACCGGTCTCATGAACGTGGTCATGTAAGGTTGGTCCGGGCCGCTTCATCCAACAATACTGCCGAATCAAAATATGACGTTGGTGGTAAGCAGTATGACTATCATCGCCCACAACTCTTTGTGTTCTACTCGTGCATATCATCTACGTATAGACCTGGCTCGGATGCCACAGTTGGGAAACGTAGCATGCAATTTCAAAAATTTCCTACGCTCACGCAAGATCTATCTAGGAGGTGCATAGCAATGAGAGGGGGAGAGTGTGTCTACGTACCCTCATAGACCGAAAGCGGAAGCGTTAGCTTAACGCGGTTGATCTAGTCGAACGTCTTCTCGATCCAACCAATAAAGCACCAAACATACGACATCTCCGAGTTCTGCACACGTTCAGCTCGATGATGTCCCTCGAAATCTTGATCCAGCAAAGTGTCGAGAGAGAGTTCCGTCAGCACGACGGTGTGGTGATGGTGATGGTGAAGTGATTCGCGCAGGGCTTCGCCTAAGCACTACGTGAATATGACCGGAGGCGTAAACTGTGAAGGGGGGCGCCGCACACGGCTAACAATGTTTGATGTGTGTTCTAGCAGTGCCCCCCACATATATATAGGTTAGAGGGGAGGAGAGGTAGCCAAGGGGGCACCCCAAGTAGGAGGAATCCTACTTGGGGTCCTCCCAATTCGGCCTTGATACGTCTCCAACGTATCTACTTTCTCTCACGCTTTTCCTCTTGTGTTGGACTCTAATTTCCATGGTTTGAGTGAAACTAACCCCGGATTGACACTGTTTTCAGCAGAACTACCATGGTGTTGTTTTTGTGCAGAAATAAAAGTTCTCGGAATGGAATGAAACTTTGCGAGGATTTTTTATATAATAAAAGAGAATTACTGGACCTAAGACCCACCAGAGAGGGGCCCCTGGGTGGGCACAACCCACCAGGGCGTGCCCCCCCCTCTCCTGGCGCGCCCAGCTGGGTTGTACCCACCTGGTGGCCCCGCAGACCTCAACCCTAACACTATAAATTCCTATTTTTGGAGAAAAAATCTTGGAGAAAGAATTATCGAGATCCACGAGACGGAGCGGCGGCCAAGCCCTGTTCTTCCTCGAGAGGGTAGATCTGGAGTCCGTTTGGGGCTCCGGAGAGGGGGATCTTCGTTCTTCGTCATCACCAACCCTTCTCCATCGCCAATTCCATGATGCTCCCCACCGGGAGTGAGTAATTCCTTCGTAGGCTCGTTGGCCGGTGAGGAGTTGGATGAGATTCATCATGTAATCGAGTTAGTTTTGTTAGGGCTTGATCCCTAGTATCCATTATGTTCTTAGATTGATGTTGCTATGACTTTGCTATGCTTAATGCTTGTCACTTTAGGCCCGGGTGCCATGAACTCAGATCTGAACCGTTTATGAATTCATCATTATATCCATGTTTTAGATCCGATCTTGCAAGTTATAGTCACCTACTACGTGTTATGATCCGACAACCCCGGAGTGACAACAACCGGGCCCACTCTCGGTGATGACCATAGTTTGCGGAGTTCATGTGTTCACTATGTGTTAATGCTTTGTTCCGGTTCTCTATGAAAGGGAGGCCTTAATATCCCTTAGTTTCCAATATGGAACCCACTGCCATGGGAGGGTAGGACAAAGATGTCATGCAAGTTCTTTTAATAAAGCACATATGACTATTACGGAATACATGCCTACATTATATCGATGAACTGGAGCTAGTGTCGTATCGCCCTAGGTTATAACTGTCACATGATGAATATCATCCAACAAGTCACCGATCCAATGCCTACGAACTTTTCCATATTGTTTCTGCATTACTACTGCTATCATCATTGTTACACTTGCTACAAAATTACTGCTATGACTCTTACTGTTACCGTTGCTGCTGTCACTACCATCAAACTATCATATTACTGTGCTACTGATCACTTTGCTGCAGATAATTAATCTCCAGGTGTGGTTGAATTGACAACTCAGCTCCTAATACCTTCAAATATTCTTTGGCTCCCCTTGTGTCGAATCTATAAATTTGGGTTGAATACTCTACCCTCGAAAACTGTTGCGATACCCTATACTTGTGGGCTATCAAGACCATTTTCTGGCGCCATTGCCGGGGAGCATAGCTATATTTGTTGTGTCATTTGGGATTATTATCATATTATCACTATGAAGAATGTGAAGGATCCAAAGAGTAAGATTTATCCCTCAAAGACGAGGGGAGGTAAGGAACTGCCAACCAGTTCTGCTTTAGATTCACCTTCTGTTTTGAGTAAACTTGCAACATGATACGTCTCCAACGTATCTATAATTTATGAAGTATTCATGATATTATGTTATCCTTCTAGGATGTTTAATTTGAATTTATATGCTATTTTATATGATTTTTGGGCCTAACCTATTAACCTAGAGCCCAGTGCTAGTTTCTGTTTTTTCCCTGTTTTTAAGTTTTGCAGAAAAGAAAAACCAAACGGAGTCCAATTGACGTGCCAATTTTTGATGATTTTTTCTGGACCAAAAGAAGCCCCGGAGTAAAGGAGTTGGGCCAGGAGAGTCCCGGGCTGCCCACGAGGGTGGGAGGCGCGCCCACCCCCCTGGGCGTGGGCCCCTACCTCGTGGACAACCCGGAGACCCCGCTGACGTGAGACCTACGCCAAAAAATCCTATAAATACTGAAACCTCCAGAAAATAACCTAGATCGGGAGTTCTGCCGCCGCAAGCCTCTATAGCCATCGAAAACCAATCGGAACCCTGTTCCGGCACCTTGCCGGAGGGGGGATCCCTCACCAGTGGCCATCTTCATCATCCCGGCGCTCTCCATGACGAGGAGGGAGTAGTTCACCCTCGGGGCTGAGGGTATGTACCAGTAGCTATGTGTTTGATCTCTCTCTCTCTCTCTCTCTCTCTCGTGTTCTTGATTCGGCAGGATCTTGATGTATCGCGAGCTTTGCTATTATAGTTGGATCTTATGATGTTTCTCCCCCTCTACTCTCTTGTAATGGACTGAGTTTTCCCTTTGAAGTTATCTTATCGGATTGAGTCTTTAAGGATTTGAGAACACATGATGTATGTCTTGCATGTGCTTATTTGTGGTGACAATGGGATATTCACGTGATCTACTTGATGTATGTTTTGGTGATCAACTTGCAGGTTCCATAACATTGTGAACTTATGCATAGGGGTTGGCACACGTTTTCGTCTTGACTCTCCGGTAGAAATTTGGGGCACCCTTTGAAGTTCTTTATGTTGGTTGAATAGATGAATCTGAGATTGTGTGATGCATATTGTATAATCATTCCCACAGATACTTGAGGTGACATTGGAGTATCTAGGTGACACTAGGGTTTTGGTTGATTTGTGTCTTAAGGTGTTATTCTAGTACGAACTCTAGGATAGATCGAACGGAAAGAATAGCTTCATGTTATTTTACTACAGAATCTTGAATAGATCGATCAGAAAGGATAACTTTTAGGTGGTTTCGTACCCTACCATGATCTCTTTGTTTGTTCTCCGCTATTAGTGTCTTTGGAGTGACTCTTTGTTGCATGTTGAGGGATAGTTATATGATCCAATTATGTTATTATTGTTGAGAGAACTTGCACTAGTGAAAGTATGAACCCTAGGCCTTGTTTCAACGCATTGCAATACCGTTTGTGCTCACTTTTATCATTAGTTACCTTGCTGTTTTTATATTTTCAGCTTACAAAAACCTATATCTACCATCCATATTGCACTTGTATCACCACTCTTCGCCGAACTAGTGCACATATACAATCTACCATTGTATTGGGTGTGTTGGGGACACAAGAGACTCTTTGTTATTTGGTTGCAGGGTTGTTTGAGAGAGACCATCTTCATCCTACGCCTCCCACGGATTGATAAACCTTAGGTCATCCACTTGACGGAAACTTGCTACTGTCCTACAAACCTCTGCACTTGAGGCCCAACAACGTCTACAACAAGAAGGTTGCGTAGTAGATATCAAGCTCTTTTCTGACGCCGTTGCCGGGGAGGTGAGTGCTTGAAGGTATATCTTTAGATCTTGCAATCGAATCTTTTAGTTTCTTGTTTTATCACTAGTTTATTCTATAAAATAAAATACAAAAAATGGAATTAAGGTTGCCTCATATGCTTCATCTTTTTAATGTCTTTCGTGAAAATAAGGATTCCAATAATTGTGCTCAAGTGCTAGAAGAAGAATGCATTAGAATGTTTGTCACTAAATATTTGAATGATGAGCATTATTGCAATGTTGTTAGTATGAATTCCTTGAATATTCATGATGCTAATGATATGCAAAGCCACAAGCTTGGGGATGCTATGTTTGATGAAGATGATATGTTTAGTCCCCCAAGTTTGGATGAGCAAATTTATTTTGATGATAGCATGCCTCCTATTTATGATGATTATTGTGATAACATGTATGCTATAAAGAACAATGATAACCATAAAACTTGTCAACATGATTTTAATTTTCAATTGGATTATGTCTCACATGATAATTATTTTGTTGAGTATGCTCCCACTACTATTGATGAGAATAAATTTGCTTACGTGGAGAGTAGGAAAATTTCTATGCAAGTAGATCATGAAAAGAATGCTTTATGTGCTAGTTATATGATTGAATTCATTCATGATGCTACTGGAAATTATTATGAGAGAGGATCATATGCTTCTACATATTGCAATAATATCAAGTTTCCTCTCTATGTGCTTAAAATCTTGAAGTTATGCTTGTTTTGCCTTCCTATGCTAGTTGATTATTGTTCCCATAAGTTGTTTGCTCACAAAATCCCTATGCATAGGAAGTGGATTAGACTTAAATGTGCTAGTCATATTCTTCATGATGCTCTCTTTATATTTCAATTCTTATCTTTCATGTGAGCATTATTGAAATCATCATGCCTAGCTAGGGGTGTTAAACGTAAGCGCTTATTGGGAGGCAACCCAATTTTACTTTTGTTCTTTGCTTTTTGCTCCTGTTTAGTAATAAATAAATCATCCAGCCTCTGTTTAGATGTGGTTTTATGTTTTAATTGGTGTTTGTGCCAAGTAAGATGATATGTCTCCGTCGTATCTACTTTTCCAAACACTCTTGCCCTTGTTTTGGACTCTAACTTGCATGATTTGAATGGAACTAACCCGGACTGACGCTGTTTTCAGCAGACTTTCCATGGTGTTATTTATGTGCAGAAACAAAAGTTCTCGGAATGACCTGAAACTCCACGGAACGTATTTTTGGAAAATATTAAAAACACTAGAAGAAGAATCCACGTCAGGGTGGCCTCCACCTGTCCATGAGGGTGGGGGCGCACCTGCCCCCTTGGGCACGCCCCCCTACCTCGTGGGCCCCCTGACGCTCCACCGACCTCAACCCCAACTCCATATATTCGTGTTCGGGGAGAAAAAAATCAAGGAGAAGGATTCATCGCGTTTTACGATACGGAGCCGCCGCCAAGCCCTAAACCTCTCGGGAGGGCTGATCTGGAGTCCGTTCGGGGCTCCGGAGAGGGGAATCCGTCGCCGTCGTCATCATCAACCATCCTCCATCACCAATTTCATGATGCTCACCGCCGTGTGTGAGTAATTCCATCGTAGGCTTTGCTATGCTTAATGCTTGTCACTAGGGCCCGAGTGCCATGATTTCAGATCTGAACCTATTATGTTTTCATGAATATATGTGAGTTCTTGATCCTATCTTGCAAGTCTATAGTCACCTACTATGTGTTATGATCCGGCAACCCCGAAGTGACAATAATCAGGACCACTCCCAGTGATGACCATAGTTTGAGGAGTTCATGTATTCACTATGTGTTAATGCTTTGGTCTGGTACTCTATTAAAAGGAAGCCTTAATATCCCTTAGTTTCCGCTAGGACACCGCTGCCACGGGAGGGTAGGACAAAAGATGTCATGCAAGTTCTTTTCCATAAGCACGTATGACTATATTCGGAATACATGCCTACATTACATTGATGAATTGGAGCTAGTTCTGTGTCACCCTATGTTATGATTGTTACATGATGAACCGCATCCGGCATAATTCTCCATCACTGATCCAATGCCTACGAGCTTTTTACATATTGTTCTTCGCTTATTTACTTTTCTGTTGCTACTATTACAATCACTACAAAACACAAAAATATTACTTTGCTACCGTTACCGTTACTTCCATACTACTTTTCTACTAAATACTTTGCTGCAGATACTAAGTTATCCAGGTGTGGTTGAATTGACAACTCAGCTGCTAATACTTGAGAATATTCTTTGGCCCCCCTTGTGTCGAATCAATAAATTTGGGTTGAATACTCTACCCTCGAAAGCTGTTGCGATCCCCTATACTTGTGGGTTATCAAGACTATTTTCTGGCGCCGTTGCCGGGGAGCATAGCTCAATTCTTTGAGTCACTTGTGATTTATATCTGCTGGTCATTATGAAGAACTTGAAAGACGCAAAAACAAAAATTTATCCCTCAACTACGAGGGAGGTAAGGAATTGCTATCTAGCTCTGCACTTGATTCACCTTCTGTTTTGAGTAAGCTTGCGACGCCTAAACCTGCTTCTGCTATTAATTCTGATATGTCGCATGTTATTGATATTGCGACATCTGCTATGCATGATACTTATGATGAAACTACTTCTATGCTTGATACTACTGTGCCACTTGGTGAATTTCTTGATGAACAACTTGCTATGGCTAGAGAGAATGAAATTATTGAAACTGATAATTTTGAAGATAGTGATGATGAAGGCTCTCTCCCTAATAAATATGAATTACCTATTGTTCCTGAGGGTTATGTTTTGGATGAAGAATCTGCTAGAGCTATTCTTGCTTGCAATGATAGAAGTGATATTAAGAAGCTATTAGCTAAATGGAAGGAGCAATCTATTAATGCTAGAATGAAACCTGACCCTGCTTTTGCTACTTCACCTATCTGTGTTACTGATAAGGATGATGAATTCTCTGTTGATCCTGATATAATTACTTTGGTTGAATCTGATCCTTTCTATGGTTATGAATCTGAAACTGTTCTGGCACATCTTACCAAATTAAATGATATAGCCACCCTGTTCACCAATGATGAGAAATCTTGCTACTTTTATATCCTTAAAATATTTCCGTTCTCATTAAAGGGTGATGCTAAGATATGGTTTAATTATCTTGATCCTGGTTGTGTGCGTAGTCCCCAGGATATGATTTATTACTTCTCTGCTAAATATTTCCCTGCTCATAAGAAACAAGCTGCTTTAAGGGATATATACAACTTTGTGCAAACTGAAGAAGAGAGTCTCCCACAAGCTTGGGGGAGGCTTCTCCAATTACTCAATGCTTTGCCTGATCATCCTCTTAAGAAAAATGAAATACTCGATATCTTTTATAATGGACTAACCAATGCTTCCAGAGATTACCTGGATAGTTGTGCTGGTTCTGTTTTCAGGGAAAGAACACCGGATGAAGCTGAAATTCTATTGAATAATATGTTGACAAATGAAAATAATTGGACACTTCCTGAGCCAACTCCTGAGCCTATTCCTAAACCAACTCCGAAGAAGAGAGGTGTTCTATTTCTCAGTCCCGAAGATATGCAAGAGGCAAAGAAATCTATGAAAGAAAAGGGTATTAAAGCTGAAGATGTTAAGAATTTACCTCCTATTAAAGAAATACATGGTCTTAATTTACCGCCTATTGAAGAAACATATGATCTTAATCCATCACCTATTGAAGAAACTCATGGTCTTGATAACCCGACACAGGTAGTAAAGGTAATTTCTCTCCATAGATTTGATGAAGGTGATATTCCTCACTATAAGTCTGCTAGACAATGCTTAGAAGAGTTTGATAATTTTATTGTCAAACAAGAAAACTTCAATGCTTATTTTGGTAGACAATTGAAATACAATTCCGATATGATTGAACACTTGGGTGATTATATGTCTAGAGTTAAAGGTGAACTCAAACTCATTAGTAAACATGCTTCTATGGTTACCACTCAAGTAGAACAAGTACTTAAAGCTCAAAATGATTTTCTCAATGAATTAAATAGTAAGAATAATGATTATGCTGTTAGAGTGGCTACTAGAACTGGTAAAATGACTCAGGAACCTCTGTATCCTGAAGGCCATCCTAAGAGAATTGAGCAAGATTCTCAGAGAAATGAAAGAAAAATGATAGGACTTTGCATGCTTCTAGTGAACCTATTGCTGAACCACCTGAGAATCCAAATGATATTTCTATTTCTGATCCTGAAACATAATCTGGTAATGAACATGAACCTAATGAAAATGTTAATGATAATGTTCATGATGATGCTCAACCTAGTAATGACAATGATGCAGAAATTGAACCTGCTGTTGATCTTGATAACCCACAATCAAAGAATCAACGTTATGATAAGAGAGACTTTGTTGCTAGGAAACATAGTAAAGAAAGAGAACCATGGGTTCAGAAACCCATGCCTTTTCCTCCCAAACCATCCAAGAAAAAGGATGATGAGGATTTTGAGCAGTTTGCTGAAATGATTAGACCTATCTTCTTGCGTATGCGATTAACTGATATGCTCAAAATGAATCCTTATGCTAAGTATATAAAATAAATTGTTACTAATAAAAGAAAGATACCGGAAGCTGAAATTTCCACCATGCTTGGTAATTATACTTTTAAGGGTGGAATACCAAAGAAACTTGGAGATCCAGGAGTACCTACTATACCATGCTCCATTAAAAGAAACTATGTTAAAACTACTTTATGTGATCTTGGAGCCGGTGTTAGTGTTATGCCTCTCTCTTTATATCGTAGACTTGACTTGAATAAGTTGACACCTACTGAGATATCTTTGCAAATGGCTGATAAATCAACTGCTATACCTGTCGGTATTTGTGAGGATGTGCCTGTTGTAGTTACAAATGTTACTATTTTAACGAACTTTATTATTCTTGATATTCCCGAGGACGATAGTATGTCTATTATTCTTGGAAGACCTTTTTTGAATACTGCAGGGGCTGTTATTGATTGCAACAAAGGCAATGTCACTTTTCATGTTAATGGTAATGAGCATACGGTACACTTCCCGAGGAAACAACCTCATGTTCATAGTATCAACTCTATTGGAAAAATTCCATCGATAATTTTTGGAGGTTTTGAATTTCCTCTTCCTACTGTCAAGAAGAAATATGATATTCTTATTATTGGGGATGTGCATATCCCCGTTGAGGTAACATAGTGTTATTCGAAATTTCTCCGGTTCCATGTTATTCGGAATGAGTTTGTTAACAAGACTTGATCAACCTTGTTAGTGGATTCCTTTTGATGAGCATGAGATGGATGAAACTAGAAGGCACAACCTTCTGTACCCTCCTTTTACTTTCTGTTATTTAGTTGAAATAAAGCAAAAATAGTATTTTCCTGTCTGTTTTCTGAATTATCCGTGCAATATAAAAATACCCCGAAAATAAAAGTTCTCCAAATGCCCTGAAAATGGAATATAATTTTTTCTGGAATATTTGAGAATATCTGGCATTGAGAACACAACAGGTGGAGCAAGCACCTGGCCACGAGGGTCCAGGGCGCGCCCACCCCTACAGGGCACGCCCCTTGCCTCGTGGGCCCATGGTGGCTCCCCTCCACTTATTTCTGCACGCACACACTTCGTCTTCCTTCTAAAAAATCACCATCCAGCTCAAGCACGAGTTCTAGCTCATTTTGCTGCGATTTTCTATCTCCTTGCTCAAAGCACCTCTCACAAAACTGCTTTGGGGGATTGTTCCTTGGTATGTGACTCCTCCATTGGTCCAATTAGTTTTTGTTCTAGTGCTTTATTCATTGCAAATTTGTGCTGCCTAGGTGACCATGTTCTTGAGCTAGCATGTCAAATTTATATGGTTCCAAGTAGTTCTAATGCATGATATAGGCTCTAGGCACTGGTAGGAGTAGTTGCTATCAATTTTGTTGAGCTTGGTTCACTTTTATTTGAAGTTACTAAAAATTTCAGAATTTTTCAGAAAATAATGAAGAGATTTTTGAGGGGCTCATCGAGCCGAAGCTCGAAGGAAAAGCAAGGTGAAGAAGCAGAGAGGCCCAAATATAATTTGCCTCGCACCGCGGAGGTTCGGCCTCGTGAATGGCCTTCCAATGATTTCTTGAGAGCAGCCAGGATTTATGATGATTTTTATGAATTGGCTGAGAATGCAGGCCTCACCGACTTCCTCCGCGACCAACGCGAATAGTATCTCTTACTCACCAATACTTCTGTGCAAAACTTCTACTATTATCCTAAGGAATCATCTCCTTCAGTAGAGTTTCATTTATATGATGTGGTTAAGAAGATATCACTAGATGAATTTTGCAAGGTTTGCAAAATACCTTTCGAGGGTAGTTTAGAGGAACCACATCGTAAAGATGTGGATGGGTTTATTGACACTATTACTGTAGGGGAAACTAGGAAGGTTTCCGATGCAAGAATCACTAGCATACATTTTCCTGTTTTACGCTACTTTGCAATATTTGCTAGTCGTTGCTTAATTGGTCGCGGAAACTGTGGAAACCTTAGTGTTCCTGATATTGTGATTTTGTTCCATGGTTTATTTTGTGATAACTCTGTTAGTATGGGCGGTACTATTGCTAAACGGTTAAGTCTGAACCGTACAAAGGGCCCCATCTTTGGAGGTATTTACGCTTCTTGCTGCACACTATAACATGCCTATTAGGCACTATGAAAAAGAAGAAAAATTGCTGCCCACTGTTTATTTAGATTATAAGAGTATGGTAGCGCATGATTTTATTGTTAAGAATAGGGAAGTGGTGCTTAAATACAAATTGTTCTTTGATAAACATCACCCTGAGACTATTACCTTGCCTGCTCCTTCCTTGTTTGATTTATCTGCAGGTCCGTATCTCGTTCCCCTGGCGGCCATTCACGCCTACCAGAACCCTACATCAGCCACAGAGCCGGAGTCGGAACCACAATTTGATCCTCCACGACAATCTAATTACCAGTGGGATCCGGAGATGATTGCCAACTAGTGGCAATCAGAGTCTTCTTCATCTCAGTATGACCCCGGTTACAACTGTGGATATCCGCCAGGCCATCCGTGGTAATAAACCAACTTAGGCCAAAAGCCTAAGCTTGGGGGAGTACGTATTTCCCACCGACATTACATTTATGTTCACACACTCATTGCTAGTTGTCGGTCCTCATACTCTTTCATTGTACTATCCATGCTAGTTTATTTTCTTTTTACGTTTTCTTCTTGTGTGTTTGATATACCTTAAGAAAAAACCAAAAAAATAGTAATAGCTTTAGCTAGTTTACTTTTCTTGCTGTAGTAGTAATAATTAAAAAGAAAACCCAAAAAGATTTCCCGTTCTTCTTTTGCTTGTTGGGAGCTTTCCTGTGTAAATAGTTTTATTTCTTTTCTTTGGGGGTCGATAGGAGAAGACCATAATCAAATTGTTGATGTGGCTCTTATATGCGTTATTGTTGATTTAACCAAGAGCCCATATTGCCTTGTCTTCTCCTGTTTATTGAATGCTCGCAGATTCCAGCTTAGTCCAATGCACGTGCACTCTTATTATTTTCACATCGTTCGGTCGTGCAAGTGAAAGGCAATTATGACGATATATGATGGACTGACTGAGATGACATAAGCTGGTATGAACTCGGCCTCTCTTGTTTTTGTAAATATGATTAGTTCATCATTCTTGATTCAGCCTATTATGGATAAACATGTTTGCAATGACAATTAGAGATTATAGTTGCTCGTGCCATGCTTGATTAGCTATGAGTTATAATGGTTTACCTTGCGTGCCAACATGGTATTAAAATGGTTGTGATGTGGTATGATAGGGTGGTATCCTCCTTTGAATGATTTAAGTGACTCGACTTGGCACATGTTCACACATGTAGTTGAAACAAATCAACATAGCCTTCACGATATTTATGTTCATGGTGGATTATATCCCACTCATGCTTGCACTCAATCTTCAAATGAAATTCTGTTTTGTATGCTTGAATAGCTCATGTATCAACTAGGGCTGTCCGTATCTTCCATGCTAGGCGGGTTATTCTCAAGAGGAGTGGACTCCGCTCCTCACTCACGAGAAAATGGCTGGTCACTGGGATGCCCAGACCCATGCTTTATGCAAATCAAATCAAAATAATTGCAAACAAAACTCCCCCTGGGACTGTTGTTAGTTGGAGGCACTCGTTGTTTCGAGCATGCCATGGATTGATGCTTGTTGGTGGAGGGGGAGTATAAACTTTACCATTGTGTTTGGGAACCGCCTATAATGTGTGTAGCATGGAAGATATCGCCATCTCTTGGTTGTTATGTTGACAATGAAAGTATGCCGCTCAAAATACTATTTATCTCTGCTTTAAAACCGAGCTCTGGCATCTCTACAAATCCCTGCTTCCCTCTGCGAAGGGCCTATCTATTTACTTTTATGTTGAGTCATCACCCTCTTATTAAAAAGCACCAGCTGGAGAGCACAGCTGTCATTTGCATCCATTACTATTAATTTATATTGGGTATGACTATGACTGGATCTCTTTTACCATGAATTACAATGTCTAGTCAGTCCTTGATCTTTAAAGGTGCTCTGCATTTATGATTTGCGCTCTAAGAGAGGGCTAGCGAGATACCATCCTGTTATATCATATTATGATTGTTTTGAGAAAGTGTTGTCATCCGAGATTTATTATTATTGCTCGCTAGTTGATTATGCCATTGATATGAGTAACATGAGACCTAAGTGTTATTGTGAATATGGTTAATCATAATCTTTGCTGAAAACTTGAATGCTGGCTTTACATATTTACAACAACAAGAGCAAACAGAGTTTGTAAAAGTTTTTCTTTATCACTTTCAGTTTATCAACTGAATTGCTTGAGGACAAGCAAAGGTCTAAGCTTGGGGGAGTTGATACGTCTCCGTCATATCTACTTTTCCAAACACTTTTGCCCTTATTTTGGACTCTAACTTGCATGATTTGAATGGAACTAACCCAGACTGACGCTGTTTTCAGCAGACTTTCCATGGTGTTATTTATGTGCAGAAACAAAAGTTCTCGGAATGACCTGAAACTCCACGGAACATATTTTTGGAAAATATTAAAAATACTGGAAGAAGAATCCACGTCAGGGGGGCCTCCACCTGTCCACGAGGGTGGGGGCGCGCCTGCCCCCCTGGGTGCGCCCCCCTGCCTCGTGGGCCCCCTGACGCTCCACCGACCTCAACCCCAACTCCATATATTCGTGGTCGGGGAGAAAAAAATCAGGGAGAAGGATTCATCGCGTTTTACGATACGGAGCCACCGCCAAGCCCTAAAACCTCTCGGGAGGGCTGATCTGGAGTCCGTTCGGGGCTCCGGACAGGGGAATCCGTCGCCGTCGTCATCATCAACCATCCTCCATCACCAATTTCATGATGCTCACCGCCGTGCGTGAGTAATTCCATCGTAGGCTTGCTGGACGGTGATGGGTTGGATGAGATTTATCATGTAATCGTGTCAGTTTTGTTAGGGTTTGATCCCTAGTATCCACTATGTTCTGAGATTGATGTTGCTATGACTTTGTTATGCTTAATGCTTGTCACTAGGGCCCAAGTGCCATGATTTCAGATCTGAACCTATTATGTTTTCATGAATATATGTGAGTTCTTGATCCTATCTTGCAAGTCTATAGTCACCTACTATGTGTTATGATCCGGCAACCCTGAAGTGACAATAATCGGGACCACTCCCGGTGATGACCATAGTTTGAGGAGTTCATGTATTCACTATGTGTTAATGCTTTGGTCCGGTACTCTATTAAAAGGAGGCCTTAATATCCGTTAGTTTCCGCTAGGACCCCGCTGCCACGGGAGGGTAGGACAAAAGATGTCATGCAAGTTCTTTTCCATAAGCACGTATGACTATATTCGGAATACATGCCTACATTACATTGATGAATTGGAGCTAGTTCTGTGTCACCCTATGTTATGATTGTTACATGATGAACCGCATCCGGCATAATTCTCCATCACCGATCCAATGCCTACGGGCTTTTCACATATTGTTCTTCGCTTATTTACTTTTCTGTTGCTACTATTAAAATCACTACAAAACCCAAAAATATTACTTTGCTACCGTTACCGTTACTTCCATACTACTTTGCTACTAAATACTTTGTTGCCGATACTAAGTTATCCAGGTGTGGTTGAATTGACAAGTGAGCTGCTAATACTTGAGAATATTCTTTGGCTCCCCTTGTGTAGAATCAGTAAATTTGGGTTGAATACTCTACCCTCGAAAACTGTTGTGATCCCCTATACTTGTGGGTTATCATAAGACCTATAGGATCTTCTTGGATGATAATTATTTGATCTTGCTGAAAAAGACAGAACTTTCTGCTCACAAAAACAATTGTTAAAAATCACCAGAAAGTGATAAAATACTGATTTCAATTGCAGTAGATCAATATTCAAATTATCAAGGTCGTCCTATTTTGGCAGAATTTTTGGAGTCCAGAAGTATACGTTTGATACAGATTACTACAGAATGTTCTGTTTTTGACAGATTCTGTTTTCTATGTGTTGTTTGCTTATTTTGACGAATCTATGAGAAGTATCGGAGGGTATGAACCATATAGAAGTTGGAATACAGTATATATTACACCAATATGAATTTAGAATGAGTTCACAATAGTACCAAAAGTGGTGATTTATTTTCTTATACTAACGGAGCTTACGAGTTTTCTGTTGAGTTTTGTGTTGTGAAGTTTTCAAGTTTTGGGTAAAGATTCGATGGACTATGGAATAAGGAGTGGGAAGAGCCTAAGATTGGGGATGCCCAAGGCACCCCAAGGTAATATTCAAGGATAACCAAGAGCCTAAGTTTGGGGATGCCCCGGATGGCATCCCCTCTTTCGTCTTCGTTCATCGGTAACTTTACTTGGAGCTATATTTTTATTCACCACATGATATGTGTTTTGCTTGGAGCGTCATTTTATTTTTCTAGTATTTGCTTGATGTTATTTAGAATAATGTTTTGCATCTTTATTTTCAATAAAAATGTCAAGGATAGCCTTTACCATGCTTATTTTGCAAGTATACATGTTGTTGTTTCAAAACAGAAAGTTTACCGCTGTTGCAAAAATTCCCTAGAAAAGTCAGAATATGATAAAATGTTGAAACTTTTTGCACATTAAGCTCTGATAAATTTTCTACAGTATGGTAGAATTTCATAATGTTTGGAGTTAGGGAAGTATGATGAATCTTGCATTCTTTACAGGCTGTACTGTTTTGGCAGATTGTTGTTATGTTTGCATTGTTTGCATATGCACTACAAGAAATATGTCAACTTGTGACCCTCACTATTGGTCCCTGAAAGGTCATTGATTTTCATTTGCGACCTTTTTTGACCAAAAACAGATGGTCAAAAGCTGGCAGTCGGAAACTAAAATTAACGACCTTCTCTGTGAGAAGGTCGTGGAATTCCACGACCAAAACAAAAGGTCGTTGATTCCATGACCTTCTGTTTTGGTCGCTAGCTCCCTGCCCAGGCCACGTCGGATCCGACATGGCAATCTGACGTGGCAAAATTGCGACCAATTGAAAAGGTAAAAAATTAGAATCGGCCCGGTCTAATTGGGTGTTTTACATGGGCCAGGCCCAACAATTCAGCCTTTATATATATATTTTTTCTGATAATTTTCGCTAGCTACATGGGCCTGGCCCAGTAATTCAGCCTTTTTATTTTCTAGGTCATGGCCTTTCACATGACATTTCCTTTTTAGGCCACGGTCATTTTACAATCCATTTTTTTATTTTCAGCCTTTGTTCCCACTAATATATTTTGGGCCATGGCCTTTTCAAAGCCCAAATAAACTTGGTCCAATAGACATTTCATCCACTTCTTGATTTGGGTTGTGCCTCTTCAAGTCAAATAATATTCACATCATAGATATACATTTAGCCCAGATTCAATGCCAATATATTTTCCAATCCAAAAATAAATATCAAGTAAACATAGTGGCAAGTAAATATACACCAAACTCTCAGCAAAATCACCAGTACAGCAAAATTCCTAGAAAAATCAACGTTACAACAAAGTCCTGCACCTCCCTAGGTAGGTTCAGAAGCAGGGATACTAGAGCATGCATGCATGCCTAGATCCAGCATGCATTGCTTCTTCCAACTTCTTCATCTTGGAGCTCATGAGGAAACATGAATAGAGGCCACCATCTGCATGTTATAAAACAAAATGGTCAGGAACAAAATAAATTCAAACATGTTAGCCTTTTTGCATAAATAACAATAGAACAATCAAAACGAGGCATAGTTATCAGTGAATACTAGTGACTACCAATAATCAGTAAATATTATATTAGTGAGGAACAACATCATAAAGATTAACAGTGGGGATGCCACAACTAGAATGAGCAAGCTATTTTGTATTTGAGAAACGGAAAAAATGATAATGTTTGTTAAAGCAATATGGCAAATGATAATGTTTGTTAAAGCAATTAACAGGGCAGTAGCTCAACCTAAAGAAAGGCAGCAGAACTTATATGAAAGAAACTGAGTTGCAAGTGTATAAAGAGTGATTGATGATCCATTGCAGAGACATGGTAGATTCTTCTAACATATTTTACTATCAAGTAAACTCTTACAAGAAAGATGCCCCAGTAAGTAAGCTGAATGGGTGACAAACTGAATAGTGAAACAAGTTGATAGTTGTACACTATAGTGTTTACGCACAGTGGAACTGAATGAATTTCAGATTATGTTGGATGCAAGAAGAGGAGCGGCAGTGCGCTCTAGCTAGTGTCCTTGTCAGCTTGTGCAAAACAAGGAGCATTCATCAGGATTAATTCATGGAGCAAGAAGAAATACAGAGACAGCATCATCATCTGATGATGCGCTAACGAATCAACGGCTTCGCTCGTCCAGATCACGGGCGGCGTGATAGAAGAAGAGACTACCTGGACATCCTCGACGGCGGCACAGAGGTCGGGCAAGTCCTTGACAGCCTTGATGTGGTCAACGACGTTCAGCCTGTCGACGATGCACTGGAGTGAGTGGACCAAGCGCTCCCACACAGGCTCCACACCCTTCTCAAGCTCCTCCAGCTCGCCCTCCTGCATACAGAGAAACTTCAGATGAGCTAGACTGAAACTCAACTTGTGTGGCAGCAGGAGTATTCAATAGCAGCGTGAAGGATTTGTAACACTATTCTTTCATGTCAAAAGGACTGCATGAAGACTTGCGTTCACTTGGGGAAACCAAGCTAAGTAGCAGTCCAAAGAGACAGTACAAGTACATGCATTAGATAAACGCCACTTTAGAAATTGCAAGATGAGGATTATTACACACGACACTGTAGAAGAAAGGAGGGACATTATCTCTTTATAAATGCACAAGAGCCACATTGATCATGCTTTTTAAAGAAAACATAAACTCTGCATTTGTCGTAATCTAGTACTCCATGCAATGCTCTAGTACAAAGTTAGCCTTGACAAAATTTTAGTAGAACAAAATGTTCTATGCTGACAAATAAGTCATAACTCTCATCCTAAGCTCTAACTGTAGAAACTATCAATCATTAGAAAAATAGATTGACAGTAAAATCCAAAGGAAGGAAGCCTACTCTTTCAGACTCGACTGCTTCATCCAGCACTAAGTTCAGCAGTAGGTCATATCCCTTTAAATTTCCTGTAACTGCAAATATGCATATGCCACGTCAGTATATGACTGCTAGCAAGAACACAGCAGGAGATAAACAGGTAGTACCTCCGTTCACAAATTAAGATGTTTTGGATATTTCAATATGGACTACATACAGAGTGAACACTAAAATGTGTCGATATACATCTAGTTCATAAATAAGTTGGAACATCTTATATTTATGAACGAAGGGAGTACATGGGTTTCATAGACCTGGCCACCATAGGAGCTTCAATAATTTTCAACTACTAAGGTAAGAGACGCCTCATACGCACACACATCAAAATCTATAGACAAACATGCCCAACAAGAATGAGGTGCAAGCAAGCACTGAAGGAAATATGCCCTAGAGGCAATAATAAAGTTATTATTTATTTCCTTATATCATGATAAATGTTTATTATTCATGCTAGAATTGTATTAACCGGAAACATAATACATGTGTGAATACATAGACAAACAGAGTGTCACTAGTATGCCTCTACTTGACTAGCTCGTTAATCAAAGATGGTTATGTTTCCTAACCATAGACATAAGTTGTCATTTGATTAACGATATCATCTCATTAGGAGAATGACGTGATTGACTTGACCCATTCCGTTAGCTTAGCACTCGATCGTTTAGTATGTTGCTATTGCTTTCTTCATGACTTATACATGTTCCTATGACTATGAGATTATGCAACTCCCGTTTACCGGAGGAACACTTTGTGTGCTACCAAACGTCACAACGTAAATGGGTTATTATAAAGGTGCTCTACAGGTGTCTCCAAAGGTACTTGTTGGGTTGGCGTATTTCGAGATTAGGATTTGTCACTCCAATTGTCGGAGAGGTATCTCTGGGCCCACTCAGTAATGCACATCACTATAAGCCTTGCAAGCATTGTGACTAATGAGTTAGTTGCGGGATGATGTGTTACGGAACGAGTAAAGAGACTTGCCGGTAACGAGATTGAACTAGGTATCGAGATACCGACGATCAAATCTCGGGCAAGTAACATATCGGTGACAAAGGGAACAGCGTATGTTGTTATGCGGTCTGACCGATAAAGATCTTCGTAGAATATGTGGGAGCCAATATGAGCATCCAGGTCCCGCTATTGGTTATTGACCGGAGACGTGTCTCGGTCATGTCTACATAGTTCTCGAACCCGTAGGGTCCGCACGCTTAACGTTACGATGACAGTTTTATTGAGTTTTGATGTACCGAAGGAGTTCGGAGTCCCGGATGAGATCGGGGATATGACGAGGAGTCTCGAAATGGTCGAGATGTAAAAATCGATATATTGGACGACTATATTCGGACTTAGGAAAGGTTCCGAGTGATTCGGGTATTTTTTGGAGTACCGGAGAGTTACGGGAATTCGTATTGGGCCTTAATGGGCCATATGGGAAAGGAGAGAAAGGCCTCAAAAGGTGGCCACACCCCTCCCCATGGTCTGGTCCGAATTGGACTAGGGAAGGGGGCGCACCCTTCCTTCTTTCTCCTTCCCCCTTCCCTTCTCCTACTCCCACAAGGAAAGGAGGAGTCCTACTCCCGGTGGGAGTAGGACTCCCCCCTATGGCGCGCCTCTCCTCTTGGCCGGCTGCCTTCCCCTTGCTCCTTTATATACGGGGGCAGGGGGGCACCCCAGAGACACAACAATTGATCCTTGAGATCTCTTAGCCGTGTGCGGTGCCCCCCTCCACCATATTACACCTCGATAATACCGTTGCAGAGCTTAGGCGAAGCCCTGCGTCTGTGGAATATCATCATCGTCACCACGCCGTCGTGCTGACGAAACTCTCCCTCAACACTCGGCTGGATCGGAGTTCGAGGGACGTCATTGAGCTGAACGTGTGTAGAACTCGGAGGTGCCGTACGTTCGGTACTTGTTCGGTCGGATTGTGAAGACGTACGACTACATCAACCGCGTTGTGATAACGCTTCCGCTGTTGGTCTACGAGGGTACGTGGACAACACTCTCCCCTCTAGTTGCTATGCATCACCATGATCTTGCGTGTGCGTAGGAAATTTTTTGAAATTACTACGTTCCCCAACAGTGGCATCCGAGCCTGGTTTTATGCGTTGATGCTATGCACGAGTAGAACACAAGTGAGTTGTGGGCGATATAAGTCATACTGCTTACCAACATGTCATACTTTGGTTCAGCGGTATTGTGAGATGAAGCGGCCCGGACCGACATTACGCGAGACTGGTTTCACCATTGCGAGCACTCGTTGCTTAAAGGTGACTGGCGGGTGTCTGTCTCTCTCACTTTAGTTGAACCGAGTGTGGCTACGCCCGGTCCTTGCGAAGGTTAAAACAGCACCAACTTGACAAACTATCGTTGTGGTTTTGATGCGTAGGTAAGAACGGTTCTTGCTAAGCCCGTAGCAGCCACGTAAAACTTGCAACAACAAAGTAGAGGACGTCTAACTTGTTTTTGCAGGGCATGTTGTGATGTGATATGGTCAAGACATGATGTGATATAATTTGTTGTATGAGATGATCATGTTTTGTAACCGAGTTATCGGCAACTGGCAGGAGCCATATGGTTGTCGTTTTATTGTATGCAATGCAATCGCCATGTAATGCTTTACTTTATCACTAAGCGGTAGCGATAGTCGTAGAAGCATAAGATTGATGAGACGACAACGATGCTACGATGGAGATCAAGGTGTCGCGCCGGTGACGATGGTGATCATGACGGTGCTTCGGAGATGGAGATCACAAGCACGGTGCTTCGGAGATGGAGATCACAAGCACAAGATGATGATGGCCATATCATATCACTTATATTGATTGCATGTGATGTTAATCCTTTATGCATCTTATCTTGCTTTGTTTGACGGTAGCATTATAAGATGATCCTTCACTAAATTATCAAAGTATAAGTGTTCTCTCTGAGTATGCACCGTTGCGAAAGTTCTTCGTGCTAAGACACCACGTGATGATCGGGTGTGATAGGCTCTACGTTCAAATACAACGGGTGCAAAACAGTTGCACACGCAGAATACTCAGGTTAAACTTGACGAGCCTAGCATATAATAGATATGGCCTCGGAACACGGAGACTGAAAGGTCGAGCGTGAATCATATAGTAGATATGATCAACATAGTGATGTTCACCGTTGAAACTACTCCATCTCACGTGATGATCGGACATGGTTTAGTTGATATGGATCACGTGATCACTTAGAGGATTAGAGGGATGTCTATCTAAGTGGGAGTTCTTAAGTAATATGATTAATTGAACTTAAATTTATCATGAACTTAGTCCTGATAGTATTTTGCAAATTATGTTGTAGATCAATAGCTCGCGTTGTTGCTTCCCTGTGTTTATTTTTGATATGTTCCTAGAGAAAAATTATGTTGAAAGATGTTAGTAGCAAAGATGCGGATTGGATCCGTGATCTGAGGATTATCCTCATTGCTGCACAGAAAAATTATGTCCTTGATGCACCGCTAGGTGACAGACCAATTGCAGGAGCAGATGCAGACGTTATGAATGTTTGGCTAGCTCAATATGATGACTACTTCATAGTTTAGTGCACCATGCTTACCGGCTTAGAATCGGGACTTCAAAGACGTTTTGAACGACCATATGAGATGTTCCAGGAGTTGAAGTTAATATTTCAAGCAAATACCCGAGTTGAGAGATATGAAGTCTTCAACAAGTTCTATAGCTAAAAGATGGAGGAGAATCGCTCAACTAGTGAGCATGTGCTCAGATTGTCTGGGTACTACAATCGCTTGAATCAAGTGGGAGTTTATCTTCCAGATAAAATAGTGATTGACAGAATTCTCTAGTCACCATCACCAAGTTAATAGAACTTCGTGATGAACTATAGTATGCAAGGGATGACGAAAGTAATTCCCGAGCTCTTCGTGATGCTGAAATCGACGAAGGTAGAAATCAAGAAAAACATCAAGTGTTGATGGTTGACGAGACCACTTCAAGTGTTGATGGTTGACGAGACCACTAGTTTCAAGGAAAGGGCAAAGGGATAGAAGGGGATCTTCAAGAAGAACGGCAAGCAAGTTGCTGCTCAAGTGAAGAAGCCTAAGTCTGGTCCTAAGCCTGAGACTAAGTGCTTCTACTGCAAAGGGACTGGTCACTAGAAGCGGAACTACCCCAACTATTTGGTGGATAAGAAGGATGGCAAAGTGAACAAAGGTATATTTGATATACAGATTATTGATGTGTACTTTACTAGTGTTTATAGCAACCCCTCGGTAATTGATACTGGTTCAGTTGCTAAGAGTAGTAACTCGAAACGGGAGTTGCAGAATAAACATAGACTAGTAAAAGTGAACAAAGGTATATTTGATATACAGATTATTGATGTGTACTTTACTAGTGTTTATAGCAACCCCTTGGTAATTGATACTGGTTCAGTTGCTAAAGAGTAGTAACTCGAAAACGGGAGTTGCAGAATAAACAGAGACTAGTAAAAGGCGTGGTGACGATGTGTGTTGGAAGTAGTTCCAAGATTGATATGATCATCATCGCACACTCCCTGTACTTTCGGGATTAGTGTTGAAACTAAATAAGTGTTATTTGGTGTTTGCGTTGAGCATGAGTATGATTTGATCATGTTTATTGCAATACGGTTATTCATTTAAATTAGAGAACAATTGTTGTTCTGTTTACATGAATAAAACCTTCCATGGTCGTACACACCAACGAAAATGGTTTGTTGGATCTCGATCATAGTGATACACATATTCATAATATCGAAGCCAAAAGATGCAAAGTTAATAATGATAGTGCAACTTATTTGTGGCACTGCCGTTTAGGTCATATTGGTGTAAAGCGCATGAAGAAACTCCATACTGATGGGATTTTGGAATCACTTGATTATGAATCACTTGATGCTTGCGAACCATGCCTCATGGGCAAGATGACTAAAACGCCGTTCTCCGGAACTATGGAGAGAGCAACGGATTTGTTGGAAATCATACATACAGATGTATGTGGTCCGATGAATATTGAGGCTTGTAGCAGGTATCATTATTTTCTGACCTTCACAGATGATTTGAGCAGATATGGGTATATCTACTTGATGAAACATAAGTCTGAAGCATTTGAAAAGTTCAAAGAATTTCAGAGTGAAGTAGAAAATCATCGTGACGAGAAAATAAGGTTTCTATGATTTGATCGCGGAGACAAATATTTGAGTTACGAGTTTGGTCTTCAGTTAAAACAATGTGGAATAGTTTCACAAATTCGTGCCACCTGGAACACCACAGCATAATGGTGTGTCCGAACGTCGTAATCGTACTTTATTAGATATGGTGCAATATATGATGTCTCTTACCGATCTACCACTATCGTTTTGGGGTTATGCATTAGAGACAGTTGCATTCACGTTAAATAGGGTACCATCTAAATCCGTTGAGACAACATCTTATGAACTGAGGTTTAGCAAGAAACCAAAGTTGTCGTTTCTTAAAATTTTGGGGTTGCGATGCTTATGTGAAAAAGTTTCATCCTGATAAGCTCAAACCCAAATCGGAGAAATGTGTCTTCATAGGATACCCAAAGGAGACAGTTGGGTACACCTTCTATCGCAGATCCGAAGGCAAGACATTCGTTGCTTAGTATGGATCCTTTCTAGAGAAGGAGTTTCTCTCGAAGGAAGTGAGTGGGAGGAAAGTAGAACTTGATGAGGTAACTGTACCTGCTCCCTTATTGGAAAGTAGTTCATCATAGAAATCTGTTCCTGTGACTCCTACACCAATTAGTGAGGAAGTTAATGATGATGATCATGTAACTTCAGATCAAGTTACTACCAAACCTCGTAGGTAAACCAGAGTAAGATCCGCACCAGAGTGGTACGGTAATCCTGTTCTGGAGGTTATGTTACTAAACCATGACGAACCTACGAACTGTGAAGAAGCGATGGTGAGCCTAGATTCCGCAAAATGGCTTGAGGCCATGAAATCTGAGATGGGATCCATGTGTGAGAACAAAGTGTGGACTTTGGTTGACTTGCCCGATGATCGGCAAGCCATAGAAAATAAATGGATCTTCAAGAGGAAGACGGACGCTGATAGTAGTGTTACTATCTACAAAGCTAGACTTGTCGGAAAAAGGTTTTTGACAAAGTTCAAGGTGTTGACTACGATGAGATTTTCTCGCTCGCAGCGATGCTTAAGTCTGTCCGAACCATGTTAGCAATTGTCGCATTTTATGAAATCTGGCAAATGGATAAACAAAACTGCATTCCTTAATGGATTTATTAAAGAAGAGCTGTATATGATGCAACCAGAAGGTTTTGTCAATCCTAAAGGTGCTAACAAAATATGCAAGCTCCAGCGATCCATCTATGGACTGGTGCAAGCATCTCGGAGTAGGAATATACACTTTGATAAGTTGATCAAAGGATATAGTTTTATACAGACTTGCGGTGAAGCCTGTATTTACAAGAAAGTGAGTGGGAGCACTACAACATTTCTGATAAGTATATGTAAGTGACATATTGTTGATCGGAAATAATGTAGAATTATTCTGCAAAGCATAAAGGAGTTTTTCAAAGAAAGACCTCGGTGAAGCTGCTTACATATTGAGCATCAAGATCTATAGAGATAGATCAAGACGCTTGATAAGTTTTTTCAATGAGTACATACCTTAACAAGATTTTGAAGTAGTTCAAAATAGAACAGTCAAAGAAAGAGTTCTTGCCTGTGTTACAAGGTGTGAAATTGAGTAAAGACTCAACGCATGACCACGACAGAAGATAGAAAACGAATGAAAGTCATTCCCTATGCCTCGGCCATAGGTTCTATAAAGTATGCCATGCTGTGTACCAGATCTATTGTATACCCTACACTGATTTTGGCAAGGGAGTACAATAGTGATCTAGGAGTAGATCACTGGACAGCGGTCAAAATTATCCTTACTGGAATAAGGATATGTTTCTCGATTATGGAAGTGACAAAAGGCTCGTCGTAAAAGGTTACGTCGATGCAAGTTTTGACAAAATTTGCAAAATACTTACGGATCTGAATGTGACAGACCCGTTGACTAAAATTATCTCACAAGCAAAACATGATCACACCTTAGTACTCTTTGGGTGTTAATCACATAGCGATGTGAACTAGATTACTGACTCTAGTAAACCCTTTGGGTGATGGTCACATGACGATGTGAACTATGGGTGTTAATCACATGGTGATGTGAACTATTCATGTTAAATCACATGGCGATGTGAACTAGATTATTGACTCTAGTGCAAGTGGGAGACTGAAGGAAATATGCCCTAGAGGCAATAATAAAGTTATTATTTATTTCCTTATATCATGATAAATGTTTATTATTCATGCTAGAATTGTATTAACCGGAAAGATAATACATGTGTGAATACATAGACAAACAGAGTGTCACTAGTATGCCTCTACTTGACTAGCTCGTTAATCAAAGATGGTTATGTTTCCTAACCATATACATAAGTTGTCATTTGATTAACGAGATCACCTCATTAGGAGAATGACGTGATTGACTTGACCCATTCCGTTAGCTTAGCACTCGATCGTTTAGTATGTTGCTATTGCTTTCTTCATGACTTATACATGTTCCTATGACTATGAGATTATGCAACTCCCGTTTACCGGAGGAACACTTTGTGTGCTACCAAACATCACAACGTAAATGGGTGATTATAAAGGTGCTCTACAGGTGTCTCCAAAGGTACTTGTTGGGTTGGCGTATTTCGAGATTAGGATTTGTCACTCCAATTGTCGGAGAGGTATCTCTGGGCCCACTCGGTAATGCACATCACTATAAGCCTTGCAAGCATTGTGACTAATGAGTTAGTTGCGGGATGATGTGTTACGGAACGAGTAAAGAGACTTGCCGGTAACGAGATTGAACTAGGTATCGAGATACCGACGATCAAATCTCGGGCAAGTAACATATCGGTGACAAAGGGAACAACGTATGTTGTTATGCGGTCTGACCGATAAAGATCTTCGTAGAATATGTGGGAGCCAATATGGGCATCCAGGTCCCGCTATTGGTTATTGACCGGAGACGTGTCTCGGTCATGTCTACATAGTTCTCGAACCCGTAGGGTCCGCACGCTTAACGTTACGATGACAGTTTTATTGAGTTTTGATGTACCGAAGGAGTTTGGAGTCCCGGATGAGATCGGGGATATGACGAGGAGTCTCAAAATGGTCGAGACGTAAAAATCGATATATTGGACGACTATATTCGGACTTCGGAAAGGTTCCGAGTGATTCGGGTATTTTTCGGAGTACCGGAGAGTTACGGGAATTCGTATTGGGCCTTAATGGGCCATACGGGAAAGGAGAGAAAGGACTCAAAAGGTGGCCGCACCCCTCCCCATGGTCTGGTCCGAATTGGACTAGGGAAGGGGGCGCACCCTTCCTTCTTTCTGCTTCCCCCTTCCCTTCTCCTACTCCCACAAGGAAAGGAGGAGTCCTACTCCCGGTGGGAGTAGGACTCCCCCCTATGGCGCGCCTCTCCTCTTGGCCGGCTGTCTTCCCCTTGCTCCATTATATACGAGGGCAGGGGGCACCCCAGAGACACAACAATTGATCCTTGAGATCTCTTAGCCGTGTGCGGTGCCCCCCTCCACCATATTACACCTCGATAATACCGTTGCAGAGCTTAGGCGAAGCCCTGCGTCGGTGGAATATCATCATCGTCACCACGCCGTCGTGCTGACGAAACTCTCCCTCAACACTCGGTTGGATCGCAGTTCGAGGGACGTCATTGAGCTGAACGTGTGTAGAACTCGGAGGTGCCGTACGTTCGGTACTTGATCGGTCGGATCGTGAAGACGTACGACTACATCAACCGCGTTGTGATAACGCTTCCGCTGTCGGTCTACGAGGGTACGTGGACAACACTCTCCCCTCTCGTTGCTATGCATCACCATGATCTTGCGTGTGCGTAGGATTTTTTTTGAAATTACTACGTTCCCCAACAAGCACAAGCCTGTAACTGATTTGCGATAAAAAGCCCGTGCATTAGGCTAACACATGATGAATTACCATGATCCAGGTTTAACTTCTATTTCCCACCCCACCTGTTTCCTCACTGTAGTAACAGGTATCCTAGCACATATATCTAGACAAGATAAACTCACACAGAGGCATTTGTTTTGCTGACTAGAATGACAACAGCCAACAACTCACCAACTAAATTAGACAAAGGCTAGCTAACAAGTTGCTTTAGTAACGTTCGCAGCATTCTCTACGAATCTCTCGACACCAAACACTGCAACGGTGGCAGAGCCTAAAGCAAAACAAATAGGGAGCCCTCTAGTGGATCTGACGATGTATCTATCATAACACTGGGAAGGGACAGAAGAAAAACGAGGGGATTCGGGCTGTGCAAATTGAATCAACCTTGGCGGCCGCCGGTGAGCTTGACCTGGACGCCCTTGTCGACGAACTTGGCCAGGTTGAGCGCCGTCTCCTTGCGCCCCGCCTGAGCAAAAAAACAGACAGGAAAGCATCAACGGCACGCTCCCACCAGCACGAATTGAATCATCGAACCATCCTGCAGCACCAGCTTACCATCTCACCAGCCAAATCTTCCTCCGCCGACCTGCAGCTCCATCATGAACTAGGAGACCATGAGAGGCTCCTCCCCCTCCCTGAGCTGCACGATCTTGGGGTCCAGCGTGAGCCCGCACGGAAGCACGGCAGCTCCACGGTCCGCCCCCGGGCCCGGAACTCGTCGCCGGCGAGCACGATGGAGTGCGGGCACTTGGCCCTGTCCTCCTCATCCAGCGGGTCCGGCAGCGACCTTGCGGAGTGAGCCGCCGGCGTGGGAGGAGTTGAGGCGGCCAAGGTCGAGCCCGGGGACGATCCCCGACGGCGCCGCCTCGAGGGCCTGCTGGTGCGCGCGCACGGAGGGCCGCGCCGGCGCGCCCCGCCCGCCCGCCGCCTCGTCGACGTGCAGTGGAGGTTGGATCTGGATGGGGATGGCCGTGTGGCTGTGGTGTAGCGAGCAGAGGTGGCGGCGGCGATGGGGAAAAGGGAGCGTGACGGCAGCGGCGAAGGGGATA
>NC_057796.1:45550952-45601928 GCF_018294505.1 Triticum aestivum
CCGACGGTGGTTGATGCGTGATCCGCGTGATATGCCCATGGTCCAATCAGAACACAACAAACCATTTGATGACCTTATGACCATATAAATTGGTCAAGATCGATTCAAGATAAAAAATTTCATTCCATTTTTCAGTGCTCAAAATGAGTTTTTTTGTGAAAGTCCTATCAAATATTTGTTCAAATGATCTCATATTGTGCACAATGGTGCATCTTGGAATTTCAAACAATGTTGCCTCAGGGAGTTTTCATTTTCTTTGCACGGAAAATTCATTTTCCATTTTTGGAGTGCCCAAAAAGAGTTTTTTTGTGAAGGACCTACCATATATTTGTTGCAAAATTGTACCAAATCAAATTTCTAAAATACTAGGACATATTTAATGCACAATTGACCAAATGGTTGGGTGTAAAAAAATTTGATCCACCACTCGTGAAAAAGACAAATTTCCGACGATTCAGCTGGAAGCGGGTCAAATTTGAACTGTAGCTGCCTTGTAGTTTGCTCTTTATTTTCTCCAAAAATCATTTCTAGGTACATAAGTATCTATTTAATCAGAGAAACACCAAAAAAATTCCAAGATTCAACCACTAGCGAGGAACGGTCATTCCCGCCGTTTTGACCGCATTTTGAAACGGGCATAAAAATTTCAAAAAAAAATCAAAAAATTGGGAAACCTTCGCATTGTGTGATTATATGTGGCCAAGTTCCCAGGAAAAATAACAAACTTGTAATACGGCAATTATTTTAAAAAAAGTGTTCTCAGAAACGAGCTATCATGTATGGAGATCAATGGCTTTCAAGCCAAATGATCAATCTTATGGCGACATTGATGGCATAGTTTGTTCAAATGATCTCATATTGTGCACAAGGGTGCATATTGGAATGGCAAACAATGTTGCCTAAGGAAGTTTTCATTTTCTTTGGACGAAAAAACCATTTCCCATTTTTCGAGTGCCCAAAAGGAGGTTTTTTTGTGAAGGACCTCCCAAATAATTGTTGCAAAATTGGACCAAATCAATTTTCTAAAATACTAGGACATATTTAATGCACAATTGACAAAATGGTTGGGTGTAAAAAGTTTTGATCCACCTCTCGTGAAAAAGACAAATTTCCGCCGATTCAGGTGGAAGCGGGTCAAATTTGAACTGTAGCTGCCTTGTAGTTTGCTCTTTATTTTTTGCAAAAATCATTTCTAGGTATATAAGTATCTATTTAATTAGAAAAACACCAAAAAATTTCCAAGATTCAGCCACTAGCTAGGAACGGTCATTCCCGCCGTTTTGACCGCATTTTGAAACGGGCATAAAAAATTCAAAAAAATCAAAAAAATTGGGAAACCTTCGCATTGTGTCATTATATGTGGCCAAGTTCCCAGAAAAAATAACAAACTTG
Source organism: Triticum aestivum (assembly GCF_018294505.1). Lineage (NCBI taxonomy): Eukaryota > Viridiplantae > Streptophyta > Magnoliopsida > Poales > Poaceae > Triticum > Triticum aestivum. The sequence continues at coordinate 45,552,345 of NC_057796.1, forward strand.
TAATAAGGCAATTATTTTAAAAATGTGTTCTCAGAAACGAGCTATCACGTGTGGAGATCAATGGCTTTCAAGCCAAATGATCAATCTTATGGCCACATTCATGGCATAGTTTGTTCAAATGATCTCATATTGTGCACAAGGGTGCATCTTGGAATGGCAAACAATATTGCCTAAGGAAGTTTTCATTTTCTTTAGACGAAAAAACCATTTTCCATTTTTCGAGTGCCCAAAAGGAGGTTTTTTTGTGAAGGACCTCCCAAATAATTGTTGCAAAATTGGACCAAATCATTTTTATAAAATACTAGGCCATATTTAATGCACAATTGACCAAATGGTTGGGTTTAAATAGTTTTGATCCACCTCTCGTGAAAAAGACAAATTTCCGCCGATTCAGTTGGAAGCGGGTCAAATTTGAACTGTAGCTGCCTTGTAGTTTGCTCTTTATTTTCTCCAAAAATCATTTCTAGGTACATAAGTATCTATTTAATCAGAGAAACACCAAAAAAAATTCCAAGATTCAACCACTAGCTAGGAACGGTCATTCCCGCCGTTTTGACCGCATTTTGAAACGGGCATAAAAATTTCAAAAAAAATCAAAAAATTGGGAAACCTTCACATTGTGTGATTATATGTGGCCAAGTTCCCAGGAAAAATAACAAACTTGTAATATGGCAATTATTTAAAAAAAAGTGTTCTCAGAATCGAGCTATCACATATGGAGATCTATGGCTTTCAAGCCAAATGATCAATCTTATGGCCACATTCATGGCATAGTTTGTTCAAATGATATCATATTGTGCACAAGGGTGCATATTGGAATGGCAAACAATGTTGCCTAAGGAAGTTTTCATTTTCTTTGGACGAAAAAACCATTTTCCATTTTTCGAGTGCCCAAAAGGAGGTTTTTTTGTGAAGGACCTCCCAAATAATTGTTGCAAAATTGGACCAAATCAATTTTCTAAAATACTAGGACATATTTAATGCACAATTGACAAAATGGTTGGGTGTAAAAAGTGTTGATCCACCTCTCGTGAAAAAGACAAATTTCCGCCGATTCAGCTGTGTCACGACCGGTTTTCCAACAAAAATGTTTATTGAGAAACCGATCTCTTTACGGACCAGTAGAGAAGAATCCTTCTCACTGGTAGACAATTTCTTGATCACAGAAGAAAAACCAGGAGTACTAAGTATAATACAAGGTTGAGCGGAGACTTCTCAACAATTTATTACAAACACGCCGATATTACACATAAAGGCGGATATGGTGGCATAACTACTGACTCACAAATAGAAGCGGTGGTGGATATGTCACAGTGAAGTGGGTGACATGACTCCTGAAATCTAACAGCTCATCAAGCGTCGGAGTGAGGCTCGAGGATACTTATTGTGGGTGGCGGAAGCGTATATAATACAAGTGACCAACATCCAGGATCGCACGGGACTGACTGGGACTCCTCTAGGTGTCGGACTCACTATCAAACTCTTCATCCATGAGATCGCCTTCGTCCACATCTGGCCAAATCAACAAGCCAGGTGAGTACTATGAAAGTACTCGCAAGACAGTTTGGACATAAGATATAACAAATGCAAACATGATGCATATGAACAGATTCATAATGCGCACTCAGACAATGAGATAGCAATGCATGGGAAATAAAAAGGAAGTCGGGTGGTAGTCCTCCCGAAATCCCAACGTAATACCGAAGGCCAATCGAGTGTCTGAATGACTCCTCGAAAGGATACAAATAAAATAACAATGCCGCAGTCGGGCGTCAAGGCGACACCACATAAAGGGCTTATAATGGAATACAAAAGACAGTGCGTGCCACAGTCGGACGTCTGAGCGACATCACGTAAAGGGCTTATATCAAAAGTAAATGACAAGAGTGCCACAGTCGGACGTCTGAGCGACATCACATAAAGGGCTTATATCAAAGGTAAATGACAAGAGTGCCACAGTCGGACGTCTGAGCGACATCACATAAAGGGCTTATATCAAAGGTAAATGACAAGAGTGCCACAGTCGGACGTCTGAGCGACATCACATAAAGGGCTTATATTTCATAACTCAATATTTCAGTAGCTCGTGAGTTTAAATTATTTCAAGGAAATATTCAGGAACGAGATAAATAAAAGGTTAGTCCATCCACAGAAATAACGTTCAACCGGGTTTACCACTCAAGCTTGCTCACCGAGATTTCCACGGAGACCGACACAGGGACTGACATGGATATAGATATGCTGGCCACGGTCTTTGACCATGGACACGTTGACTTGGAAGGATTTGACTCTGCAGAGCTTGTACTATTTAACCACAGCCAATGGATTTCAGTAGTCACAAGGGACTAGTCCCGTTTACGGTGTTTTAGGAGAAACACATCTAACCAGTACACACCCATTCAACATTCCGTTGCCAGGAATCACCCCAAGCAACGTTCAAGAAAAACCTTGAGACGGGGAGGCTACAACCTCGCGTAGCATGGGATCAAATTTATACCGCGCGCTCTAAGGGGTGCCCCTCTCTCGGTCCCAACCGGAAACACCCATGCCCCCTGACCTGATGACTGGCTTTAATCCAGGGCCATGGAACCCTCATCCCGGCCCCTCTATTTGGTGTGTACAAGGAAAGAGGTTAACAACTTACTAAACCGTATTCTTTGCAGAAAACATGTGGCAGCACGAAAGGGGGAGAATGGTAACGTGGCTCAGTCCACGTTAACGTCGGAGTTTATCGGATGACGTAAGACTGGCATGCTACAACAATACCATCTTACTCCCTTTCATGTCACCACATGATCAGGTCATCTCTCATCAAAGATCGCAGTAACTTCGAAGCACACGGTTAGTTGTCTTGCATGCAACGTAATACTCACCGATGCTCATATGCCATGTACAAACCATTCAAGCAAACATGCAAAACACTCATCATATCAAAGGTTCAAACATGCTTGCCTGGTTCGGAGATGTCGGAGTCTAGCTCGGTGAAGTTCGCATCTCCGTCACCTCCTCCGGAACTTACGGTATAACAAAACCGTATACTAACGTGAAAATCGTTGCGCGTATAAAAAAATTGTTCCAATTTTTTTCCAAATAAATACTATAAAAAAAACTAGACAAAAATATAAGACTGACAGAAAAAGAATCAATCAAAAAGCATCTTCTGTTAAAAAGATATAAGGGTTTTAGTCCAAGGACTAATATGTGATGAAACATAAAAGAACCAGGGACTTGTTTGAAAAACCAGAAAACGGTTCGGTAAGAAATACGTCAGCCCAGAAGGAAAACATGTTTTGCCCGAAGGCGCTTTCAGAAAACGGTTCGAGGGAGAAAGGAGAGAGGCTGACGGGGGGGTCCCACCCGTCAGGTTCAAAACTTCCAACGGAGCTCGCCGGCGTTGAACCACGATGAGGCAGAGTGATCGGAGGGTACCTATAGGTTCAGGGTGTTCTTCCGCGTCGGTGGGTGGTGGACTTGACCGTCGGAGAGCACCACGTCGACAGCGACACCATCTCCGGCGGACGGTGGTTCGGGCGGTGGTGGAGCTCTCCGGTGGGTGCTGCAAGCTTCAAATTGATGCGCGGGTCAGAGATGTGGATGCCCTAGGAGGCTACTGACAAGAGTTGAGAGGTAGGGGTGCACGCACGGGGGTGAATCGAGCTGGGTCCCAAAGCGGGTCGAGGCGGCCGGAGTTGGGGAAGAAGACTCCCTCGGGGCTCTTCCAGTGGCTTGGCGTGGTACTAGTGGTGTGCAGAGGTGGTGTGGGTTCGAGTCCGAGCTCGGGACCTCGTTTTATAGGCGATCCGAGGGGGTGGCCGTGAACTGGATAACGCCGGCGAGAAATTACGGCGAGGCAGAGGTTGGGCAGGGGGTTTAGGTGGCTAGGCATCATCGTGGTGGATCACTGGCACCGTTCCTCTGCTAAACCTCGGTCGGGCTTGGTGTAATACGCCGGTCCTCGACGGAACGGCCGTACGGGCAGGGCGGCGGCAGGGAGCGCGCTCTGCGCCTACCAATTCACGACGACGGACCTGCAGCGTGCACAGGTGAGTGGATGGCCACGCGGTGGCCTCTGGTGGCTTGGGCGGCACTGGACGGCGCCGTCCAACGCCGCGCCTCTCTGGCAGCCGCAAAGGGCACTGCTGCCGTCGCTCATGGGGTGGCGCACCTCCACCAGCTCGTCGCCGACGCCCGCAAGCTTCCAGGCGATCGTGCGGCGCAGGGATAAGAAGGAAGCACAGGGCGCACGACGCCACCGCGGCTACTGGCGAGATCGAGAAGGGGTTCTGAAGAAAACGACAGTGGCTCACTGAAACTGTATCTTTGAACTTCTGAACTTGACAGTAACAGTGTCCTTCAGGTGTTCGACGAAATGATTTGGCATGAAGAAATTTTTTCTGGAGCTGGGACTTGGTGAGGTGACCTCTCGATGCATCCAGAGGCTGCCTGAATTTTCTCAGATTTTTAGGAGGAGAAAACAAATGAATTTCATCAAATTTGACAAAAATGGTCCAAACTTGCAGCAAGCACAATTTGAAATATTTGAACTAGAGACCAGTGGATCTTCATGGATCTTGGTTGAGGGCTCTAAGTACTAGCCAGGGAAAATGGTTTGGAGGCAAAACTCAAAGGAGAAAAGGTAGTTCCTTTGTAAATCTCCAAGAGCTAAAGCAGAAGGCAGAAAATATTTTTGATAAGAAATAAATGGAAGAAAAATCATGGGGGAGTTCAACTTGCTGGATTTGAAGTATATCTTGACACAAGGATGGGGAATGGCTTTTGGGAGGGGATTTCCACTCAGGTCATGGCAAGAGGAGATTTTGAAAGGGGAAAAGATCACTCCAAATGCCATAGGGCTATTTTAAAAGAAAAGATTTTCAAGAGCTTTTCCAAATGAAAAAAATTTGTGTTGAGCCAACATAAGATGGAAAAACCTCCAAGACCAAAGATCAAGTTTTGGATGGAACCAAATAAAATACTTGTCATAAAAGAAAAAAAAATTGAGAGGGAGAGTTCTTTAGAAGAAAATTTTAAATAACCTCCCTCAAATCAAATAAAAGATTTTGATAAAACCAAAATAAAATTTTTGGGTGTCACAACACCTACCCCCTTAGGAAAAATCTCGTCCCCGAGATTTCAGCTTATCCTCTAATAGATGTGGGTATTCTGCCTGAAGAAAATCCTCTCTTTCCCATGTTGCTTCATCCTCGGTGTGATTGCTCCACTGAACCTTGAAAAATTTAGTTGTTTTCTGACGGGTCCTCCTTTCAGACTCTTCCAATATTTTTACTGGTCGCTCTCTATAGGTGAGGTCTGGTTGCACGTCAATGCTCTCATGAGGTACATGCGTTTCCGGGTTGCTTACAAATTTTCTCAACTGTGAGACGTGGAACACGTCGTCGACGTCTGACAGCTCTTTGGGTAGGTCCAGCTGGTAGGCTACTGTGCCTCTTCGTGCAATTACACAGAAGGGTCCAATAAATCTTGGGGCTAGCTTCCCCTTAATCTTGAACCATTGCAGGCCCCTCATAGGAGACACTCGTAGGTATACGTAATCACCGGGTTCAAAGCTGACCTCACGATGTTTTCGATCGTAATAGCTCTTTTGTCGGCTTTGAGCTGTCTTGAGTCTGTCCCTGATTTGTTTAACTTTCTCCTCGGCTTCCTTGAGCATGTCTGGGCCGAAGATACGACTGTCACCTGTTTCTGACCAATTTAGTGGGGTACGACACCTCCGTCCGTACAATGCTTCAAAAGGTGCCATTTGCAAGCTGGCTTGGTAACTGTTGTTATATGCGAACTCGGCATACGGCAAGCTTTCTTCCCAACTGGATCCATAGGTGAGCACACAGGCTCTCAGCATGTCCTCTAGGATTTGGTTCACGCGTTCAGTCTGTCCATCAGTCTCGGGGTGGTACGCTGTACTGAATGCTAGTTGAGTGCCCAGAGCTTGTTGTAAGTGATCCCAAAATTTAGAGACAAATTGAGTGCCTCGGTCGGATATTATAGTCTTTGGGACTCCATGCAAACAAACTATACGGGAGCGATAAAGCTTAGCAAGCCTCTGAGTGGAGTAGGTCGTCTTCACGGGAATGAAATGTGCCACCTTGGTTAGCCTATCTGTGATGACCCATATGGCATCATTCCCGCGTTGTGATCGAGGTAGTCCGACGATGAAGTCCATTCCAATTTCGTCCCATTTCCACTCAGGTATCCTGTTTGGCTGTACTAGCCCTGCTGGCTTTTGATGCTCGGCTTTAATGCGCTGACACGAATCACAACAAGCAATGAATGTGGCTATATCCCTTTTCATACCGTGCCACCAAAATCTTTCTTGAATGTCTTTGTACATTTTGGTTCCTCCAGGGTGGATCGAATATGGGGCAGTGTGGCTTTCGGTTAGGATTTGTTGCTTGAGTTCCTCAATGTTTGGTACGCAAAGTCTGTCCCCGTACCATAATATTCCCTCATTGTCTGTGATGAACTCTGAAGCCTTGCCGAGGCTCATTTTTTCTCTTTATACCTTCGATGCTGGGATATCCACGCTGAGCCTTCTTAATTTGTTCCATTAGGGTGGGTTGTATCTCCAGATTTGATACGTTGCCCTCAGAGACTATCATCATGTTGAGTTTACCGAACTCCTGCTGAAACTCAGACCTCAAGTTCGGTGGACTGTCGTTGCCCGAGCTGGGGTTCCGACTAAGAGCATCTGCCACTACATTTGCTTTCCCTGGATGGTAGTGAATGCCGACATCATAGTCCTTGACCAATTCCAACCAGCATCGTTGTCGTAAATTGAGCTCTGGCTGTGTAAAAATATATTTAAGGCTCTTATGGTCCGTATATATTTCACAACAATTTCCCAACAGAAAGTGCCTCCACTCTTTGAGTGCATGGATGACTGCTGCTAGTTCCAAGTCATGAGTAGGATAATTTTCCTCATGCTTCCGTAGTTGTCTGGAAGCATACGCGACGACTTTGCCGTCCTGCATCAATACGCACTCGAGGCCCTTCCGGGATGCGTCACAATACACTTCAAAACTCTTGTGTATGTCCGGTACAATCCCAAACCGGTGCTGTTGTTAGTTTCTTTTTGAGTTCTTGGAAGCTTTTCTCGCACGCTTCCGTCCATACAAATTTCTTGTCTTTCTTGAGTAATTGTGTCATTGGTTTTGCCACAGTGGAGAATCCTTCAATAAACCTTCGGTAATATCCAGCCATTCCTAGGAAACTCCGTACATCTGTTACGTTGGCTGGTGGTTTCCAGTCAAGTATGGCTTTGACTTTTTCTGGGTCTACGGCCACGCCTTCTTGGGTCAATATATGGCCCAGAAAACCAACTTGTCTTAGCCAAAATTCGCATTTGCTAAATTTGGCGTACAATTGATGTTTCCTTAATTCTCCCAATACAATTCTGAGATGTTCAGCATGTTCTTCTGGTGTCCTTGAGTATACCAGAATATCGTCAATGAACACCACAACAAATTTGTCCATGAATTTCATAAACACTTTGTTCATGAGGTGGACAAAATATGCGGGGGCGTTCGTCAGTCCAAATGGCATTACTGTGAACTCATATAATCCGTATCTGGAGGTGAATGCTGTCTTAGGGATATCTTCTGTCCGTACTTTTAATTGATGATATCCCGATCTTAAATCAATTTTTGAGAACACCTTGGCTTGTGCGAGCTGGTCAAACAAATCATTTATCCGTGGCATCGGATATTTGTTTTTGATGGTGACCATATTGAGAGCTCGATAGTCTATACACAATCTCAGTGTCCCATCCTTTTTCTTGGCGAATAATACTGGCGAACCCCAAGGTGAGGAGCTGGCTCAAATAAATCCTTTGTCCAGTAATTCCTTTATTTGCTTCTTCAATTCTACCAACTCTGAGGGTGCCATTCTATAAGGTTTCTTATAGATGGGGGCGGTGCCCGGTGCTAGTTCAATGCTGAACTCTATCTCTCGGTCTGGTGGCATGCTTGGTAGTTCTTCAGGAAACACGTCGGGAAACTCGCACACCACTGGAACTTTTCTCAATTCTGAAATGTCCACTTTGTTCAACTTTGGTTGCCGTGACCGTGGTCTCTCTTGAGCTGTAACTTTTATTGTCTTGCCGTGATGATGAGTGAGAATCACAGTCCAATTGAAACAGTCAATAAATCCCTTGTTGGTGGTTAACCAGACCATTCCTAGGATAACATCCAGTCCTTTATTTTCCAACACGATGAGATTAGCCTGAAACTTTAGTCCTTCAAATTCAATAATCACTCCTTGGCAGTAACTCTGAGTGATCTGTTTATTCCCGGGGGACTTGATGATCATAGATTTTTCCAAAGGAAGTATCGGAAAACCATGTTGTAAAACAAAACTCTTCGAAATGAACGAGTGAGAAGCTCCAGAATCAAACAAAACCGTGGCAGGTATTGTGTTGACAGGGAACGTACCGAGTACGATGTCTGGGGCATTCTGTGCTTCTTCCTTGGTCACATGGTTCAGGTGACCCTTCTTGTGATTGTTGTTGGGATTGAAATTGTTACGCTTGGGGGCTGGATTATTCCCAACATTGTTCGGCTTGGGGGCCGAGTTCCTCGGCTTTGGGCACTGCTTGGCATAGTGACCTTCCTCTCCACAAGCATAGCAAGTGACCCCTGGGCGGTACGTGAAGTCCTTGTCCCTTGAATGAAACTGTCTGGTTGGCCTTAGAGCAGTAGTCGTGGATTTTCTCGCTTCATTCCTTTGAACATCAGTCTTGCTCCGATTGTTGCGAGCAAGAGTCGTCTTGTCCCTTTTTCGCTTACGAATATCCTCCAGATAGTGGCGCTCATTCTCCAACGTAATGGCCTTGTCAACCAGAGTTTTGAAATCTGGGAAAGTGTGTACGACCAGTTGGCATTTTAGAGCTGGCGCCAGGCCGTCCAATTTTTTTTCCATCCTTTTGTTCTCAGTCATATGCTCATCGTAGGCATAACGAGATAGTTGGGTAAATTGACTGTTGTATTTCGTCAGTGTCATGCCTCTCTGCTTGAGGTCATCGAACTCCCTCTTCTTGATCTTTATAATGCTCCTGGGGATGTGTGCCCCACGGAAGCCTTCCTTAAACTCTTCCCAGGTGATGTTATGTTCACTGGGGTGCATGTGTAGGAAGTTTTCCCACCATGCGGCAACTGCTCCAGTGAGGTAGTGAGGTGCATAAAGCACCTTCTCATGATCTCAACATTGCGCAATAATCAGCTTTCTTTTGATGTCTCGAAGCCAATCATCGGCTTCAAGCGGCCTATCAGTGTGAGCAAACATTGGAGGGCGTGTCTTCTGTAGTTCAGACAACTTGGAATGCGGTTGGTATGGCTCACGGTGATTTCCCATATTGATGACGTGATTCATCATCTCTTGGTGCTGTTGCTGGCTTTGCTCGAAAAGGCGGCATACTTGGGATAATGCTGCCTCGCTGCCCTGCTGACTAGACTGCCCCTGTGTGAAGTTGTTGCTTATTTGTGTTCCATAAACTTCTTCTGGTGGATTTGGCATGGAACGAGTCCACGGACGAGACATTTTCCACTCTGGGGTATATTTTGCAAAACTCATGAGATGAACTGTGTGGCACAAGGAAAATTTTGCCAAGGCAAAAATTTAAAAAGACCTCAAGATTTTTCAAGAGAATATTTGATTGCGCACGGAGAAGGACTGCTCAGTACAAATCTTACACGTGATACGCAAACATATGATACATCACTCAGGATGTGCGTACACACTCCTGACATGTTATTTAGGCTAGCACACTCCTCCGGGATGAAGCGCACACAACTACTACAATCTTATGAACATATAAAACATATCATACAAGCAGACACATCGCGCGGCTACTAGGCGCACTCAGTCGGAGATGGTGAAGATGTCCTTCCCCCTGCCGAGGGTAAGACCCAGCGGTGCAGGAGACTCAACCTCCACCTCCTCCCTAATAGGCTCCAGGCACGTAGCACTGCGCTGAGGAGATGGCGCGGGTACGACAGGCGGTGGTGTGGGTGCGGCAGGCGGTGCAGCTCTGACTGGAGTGGGAGCAATGACCTGGTCGAATTCCTCAGTGGTAGGCAGACGGCGAGCGGTGGCCAAAATGGCAGGTGAATAGGATGCTGAGGACGAGACGAAAGTCAGTGGCGGTGCCATGTGGAGAAGCTCCCTCCTGTTGGCGGAACAGCCCCGAACTAAGTCCATGCGGGCAGCCACAAGATCGTCCACGAGGTTGTCGAAAGCTGCCTCCAGAGCTTTGAGATACTCAACAAGCATCTCGATAGCTTCATCTCGCTCTCCCCTATGGCAGGCGAATGCATAGTGACAAGTATATGGCACATGGCATGGGAGGTAGCGGTAGCGACGAGTCTTCATCGAAGGAAGAATATCCCGAAGGCGAGCTATCGCCTCACGGGCGGCCATCTGCATGGCATGCCTCTCCGTAGGCATGGCCCTTCCCACAAAACGGAAATGGCGAGATGCAGAACGTCCTCCCTTGAATTGCACCACGGCCTGGTGCATAGACACGTCGTCGCTGAGCTTGTGCTGGTAAAGCGTGAACTCCGGACGCGTCGCTGGCCCGATCGTGAGCTTGGTGATGGAGACGAGGAGTTTGACAAACCCCTCGGGCACATTAGTGAACACCCGAGTCTCGCAGTCGCTGCCAGCCATCTACAAAAGTAGGCAAAAATTCTGAGTAGTCAAATCATAAATTTATGATGACCAACAGAAAATAGCTACATTTGCAAAATGCTGCAAATGCACTAAAGACGCTAATAACCGATTAGCGATCGCACCTAGTGGCTTCCTACAGTCAGCCTGGCTCTGATACCAAGCTTGTCACGACCGGTTTTCCAATAAAAATGTTTATTGAGAAACCGATCCCTTTACGGACCAGTAGAGAAGAATCCTTCTCACTGGTAGACAATTTCTTGATCACAGAAGAAAAACCAGGAGTACTAAATATAATACAAGGTTGAGCGGAGACTTCTCAACAATTTATTACACACACGCCGATATTACACATAAAGGCGGATATGGTGGCATAACTACTGACTCACAAATAGAAGCGGTGGTGGATATGTCACAGTGAAGTGGGTGACATGACTCCTGAAATCTAACAGCTCATCGAGCATCGGAGTGAGGCTCGAGGATACTTATTGTGGGTGGCGGAAGCGTATATAATACAAGTGACCAACATCCAGGATCGCACGGGACTGACTGGGACTCCTCTAGGCGTCGGACTCACTATCAAACTCTTCATCCATGAGATCGCCTTCGTCCACATCTGGCCAAATCAACAAGCCAGGTGAGTACTATGAAAGTACTCGCAAGACAGTTTGGACATAAGATATACCAAATGCAAACATGATGCATATGAACAGATTCATAATGCGCACTCGGACAATGAGATAGCAATGCATGGGAAATAAAAAGGAAGTCGGGCGGTAGTCCTCCCGAAATCCCAACTAATACTGAAGGCCAATCGAGTGTCTGAATGACTCCTCGAAAGGATACAAATAAAATAACAATGCCGCAGTCGGGCGTCAAGGCGACACCACATAAAGGGCTTATAATGGAATACAAAAGACAGTGCGTGCCACAGTCGGACGTCTGAGCGACATCACGTAAAGGGCTTATATCAAAAGTAAATGACAAGAGTGCCACAGTCGGACGTCTGAGCGACATCACATAAAGGGCTTATATCAAAGGTAAATGACAAGAGTGCCACAGTCGGACGTCTGAGCGACATCACATAAAGGGCTTATATCAAAGGTAAATGACAAGAGTGCCACAGTCGAACGTCTAAGCGACATCACATAAAGGGCTTATATTTCATAACTCAATATTTCAGTAGCTCATGAGTTTAAATTATGTCAAAGAAATATTCAGGCACGAGATAAATAAAAGTTTAGTCCATCCACAGGAATAACGTTCAACCGGGTTTACCACTCAAGCTTGCTCACCGAGATTTCCACGGAGACCGACACAGGGACTGACATGGATATAGATATGCTGGCCACGGTCTTTGACCATGGACACGTTGACTTGGAAGGATTTGACTCTGCAGAGCTTGTACTATTTAACCACAGCCAACGGATTTCAGTAGTCACAAGGGACTAGTCCCGTTTACGGTGTTTTAGGAGAAACACATCTAACCAGTACACACCCATTCAACATTCCGTTGCCAGGAATCACCCCAAGCAACGTTCAAGAAAAACCTTGAGACGGGGAGGCTACAACCTCGCGTAGCATGGGATCAAGCGCGCTCTAAGGGGTGCCCCCCTCTCGGTCCCAACCGGAAACACCCATGCCCCCTGCCGGATGACTGGCTTTAATCCAGGGCCATGGAACCCTCATCCCGGCCCCTCTATTTGGTGTGTACAAGGAAAGAGGTTAACAACTTACTAAACCGTATTCTTTGTAGAAAACATGTGGCAGCACGAAAGGGGGAGAACGGTAACGTGGCTCAGTCCACATTAATGTCGGAGTTTATCGGATGACGTAAGACTGGCATGCTACAACAATACCATCTTACTCCCTTTCATGTCACCACATGATCAGGTCATCTCTCATCAAAGATTGCAGTAATTTCGAAGCACACGGTTAGTTGCCTTGCATGCAACGTAATACTCACCGATGCTCATATGCCATGTACAAACCATTCAAGCAAACATGCAAAACACTCATCATATCAAAGGTTCAAACATTCTTGCCTGGTTCGGAGAAGTCGGAGTCTAGCTCGGCGAAGTTCGCGGCTCTGTCACCTCCTCCGGAACCTACGGTATAACAAAACCGTATACTAACGTGAAAATCATTGCGCGTATAAAAAATTGTTCCAATTTTTTTTCCAAATAAATACTATAAAAAAAATAGACAAAAATATAAGACTGACAGAAAAAGAATCAATCAAAAAGCATCTTCTGTTAAAAAGATATAAGGGTTTTACTCCAAGGACTAATCTGTGATGAAACATAAAAGAACCAGGGACTTGTTTGAAAAACCAGAAAATGGTTCGGTAAGAAATACGTCAGCCCAGAAGGAAAACATGTTTTGCCTGAAGGCGCTTTCAGAAAACGGTTCGAGGGAGAAAGGAGAGAGGCTGACGGGGGGGTCCCACCTGTCAGGTTCAAAACTTCCAACAGAGCTTGCCGGCGCCCGAAGGCTGCGGTGGTCGCCGGCGTTGAACCACGGCGAGGCAGAGTGATCGGAGGGTACCTACAGGTTCAGGGTGTTCTTCCGCGTCGGTGGGTGGTGGACTTGACCGTCGGAGAGCACCACGTCGACAGCTACACTATCTCCGGCGGACGGTGGTTCGGGCGGTGGTGGAGCTCTCCGGTGGGTGCTGCAAGCTTCAAATTGATGCGCGGGTCAGAGATGTGGATGCCCTAGGAGGCTACTGACAAGAGTTGAGAGGTAGGGGTGCACGCACGGGGGTGAATCGAGCTGGGTCCCGAAGCGGGTCGAGGCGGCCGGAGTTGGGGAAGAAGACTCCCTCGGGGCTCTTCCAGTGGCTTGGCGTGGTACTAGTGGTGTGCAGAGGTGGTGCGGGTTCGAGTCCGAGCTCGGGACCTCGTTTGATAGGCGATCCGAGGGGGTGGCCGTGAACGGGATAACGCCGGCGAGAAATTACGGCGAGGCAGAGGTTGGGCAGGGGGTTTAGGTGGCTAGGCATCATCGTGGTGGATCACTGGCACCGTTCCTCCGCTAAACCTCGGTCGGGCTTGGTGTAATACGCCGGTCCTCGATGGAACGGCCGTACGGGCATGGTGGCGGCAGGGAGCGCGCTCCGCGCCTACCAGTTCACGACGACGGGCCTGCAGCGTGCATAGGTGAGTGGATGGCCACGCGGTGGCCTCTGGTGGCTTGGGCGGCGCTGGACGGCGCCGTCCAACGCCGCGCCTCTCTGGCGGCCGCAAAGGGCGCTGCTGCCGTCGCTCACGGGGTGGCGCACCTCCACCAGCTCGTCGCCGACGCCCGCAAGCTTCCAGGCGATCGTGCAGCGCAGGGATAAGAAGGAAGCACAGGGCGCGCGGCGCCACCGCGGCTACTGGCGAGATCGAGAAGGGGTTCTTAAGAAAACGATAGTGGCTCACTGAAACTGTATCTCTGAACTTCTGAACTTGACAGTAACAGTGTCCTTCAGGTGTTCGACGAAATGATTTGGCATGAAGAATTTTTTTTCTGGAGCTGGGACCTGGTGAGGTGACCTCTCGATGCATCCAGAGGCTGCCTGAATTTTCTCAGATTTTTAGGAGGAGAAAACAAATGAATTTCATCAAATTTGACAAACATGGTCCAAACTTGCAGCAAGCACAATTTGAAATATTTTAACTGGAGACCAGTGGATCTTCATGGATCTTGGTTGAGGGCTCTTAGGACTAGCCAGGGAAAATGGTTTGGAGGCAAAACTCAAAGGAGAAAAGGTAGTTCCTTTGTAAATCTCCAAGAGCTAAAGTAGAAGGCAGAAAATATTTTTGATAAGAAATAAATGGAAGAAAAATCATGGGGGAGTTCAACTTGCTGGATTTGAAGTATATCTTGACACAAGGATGGGGAATGGCTTTTGGGAGGGGATTTCCACTTAGGTCATGGCAAGAGGAGATTTTGAAAGGGGAAAAGATCACTCCAAATGCCATAGGGCTATTTTAAAAGAAAAGATTTTCAAGAGCTTTTCCAAATGAAAAACATTTGTGTTGAGTCAACATAAGATGGAAAAACCTCCAAGACCAAAGGTCAAGTTTTGGATGGAACCAAATAAAATACTTGTCATAAAAGAAATTTTTTTGAGAGGGAGAGTTCTTTAGAAGAAAATTTTAAATAACCTCCCTCAAATCAAATAAAAGATTTTGATAAAACCAAAAATAAAATTTTTGGGTGTCACAAGCTGGAAGTGGGTCAAATTTGAACTGTAGCTGCCTTGTAGTTTGCTCTTTATTTTTTACAAAAATCATTTCTAGTTATATAAGTATCTATTTAATCAGAGAAACACCAAACAATTTCCAAGATTCAGCCACTAGCTAGGAACGGTCATTCCCGCCATTTTGACCGCATTTTGAAACGGGCATAAAAATATCAAAAAAATCAAAAAAATTGGGAAACCTTCGCATTGTGTCATTATATGGGGCCAAGTTCCCAGAAAAAATAACAAACTTGTAATAACGCAATTATTTTAAAAAAGTGTTCTTAGAAACGAGCTATCACGTGTGGAGATCAATGGCTTTCAAGCCAAATGATCAATCTTATGGCCACATTCATGGCATAGTTTGTTCAAATGATCTCATATTGTGCACAAGGGTGCATCTTGGAATGGCAAACAATATTGCCTAAGGAAGTTTTCATTTTCTTTGGACGAAAAAACCATTTTCCATTTTTCAAGTACCCAAAAGGAGGTTTTTTTGTGAAGGACCTCCCAAATAATTGTTGCAAAATTGGACCAAATCATTTTTATAAAATACTAGGCCATATTTAATGCACAATTGACCAAATGGTTGGGTGTAAAAAGTTTTGATCCACCTCTCGTGAAAAGTCAAATTTCCGCCGATTCAGTTGGAAGCGGGTCAAATTTGAACTGTAGATGCCTCGTAGTTTGCTCTTTATTTTCTCCAAAAATTATTTCTAGGAACATAAGTATCTATTTAATCAGAGAAACACCAAAAAAATTCCAAGATTCAACAACTAGCTAGGAACGGTCATTCCCGCCGTTTTGACCGCATTTTGAAATGGGCATGAAAATTTCAAAAAAACTCAAAAAATTAGAAAACCTTCGCATTGTGTGATTATATGTGGCCAAGTTCCCACGAAAAATAACAAACTTGTAATATGGCTATTATTTAAAAAAAAAGTGTTCTCAGAAACGAGCTATCACGTATGGAGATCAATGGCTTTCAAGCCAAATGATCAATCTTATGGCCACATTCATGGAATAGTTTGTTCAAATCATATCATATTGTGCACAAGGGTGCATATTGGAATGGCAAACAATGTTGCCTAAGGAAGTTTTCATTTTCTTTGGACGAAAAAACCATTTTCCATTTTTCGAGTGCCCAAAAGGAGGTTTTTTTGTGAAGGACCTCCCAAATAATTGTTGCAAAATTGGACCAAATCAATTTTCTAAAATACTAGGACATATTTAATGCACAATTGACAAAATGGTTGGGTGTAAAAATTTTTGATCCACCTCTCGTGAAAAAGACAAATGTCTGCCGATTCAGGTGGAAGCGGGTCAAATTTGAACTGCAGCTGCCTCATAGTTTACTATTTTTTTTCCAAAAATCATTTCTAGTTACATAAGACCTATTTAATGATAAATACATGGTTTGGAGGCGATACGTCGAGGTTTGGGCCGTGGCCGAGGGCCCCAACTCTACAGCGCGTAAACTCGCATGCCCGTCGCGTGGTCACCGCGTGACCGTGGCGTTGCCATGTGTTCTGGGCGGCCTAGGCATGTCTAGTGGGTTGGGCACTCCCCATGTAGGTGCTAGTGTTTGGTTAGCGGTACGAGAAATATACATGGCTAATGGACGTGAGTTTTGGCTGAGGATGATCAGTTACTAAGAAGACCGTATTCACAAATTTTCAGCTCAAAAGGAGGAGCCTAGGTGGTACTTGCTTTGCAAAGTACCACACTGGACATAAATACGAATGTTGAAGCTGGGTTCAAAATAATGAATGGATTGAGCTGGCATTTGGTGTAGGCTGGTTATTTGGGCATAGGAAAGCACTGTAGAAAATGGATACTATTTGGACATGCCAAAGTGGTACTTCCTTCACAAAGTGCTGCTCTGAACAGAATAGGAAAATGAATATTGTTGAATTATTCTTGAACTAGGCAAGAAGGTTTTTGACATATTTGATGAAGATATGATCCAAAAAATTTATGAGAATTTTTTGGGAATTTTTGGAATAACAGAAATATAGGTTGCTTCACAACCTAGGGAAAAAATTGACACATGGACAAGACACATAGGCAAAACTAATGAGATGGCGCCCAGTCATCGCAACCCACCACAATTTACAAGGCTATGACCATCTATATTGGTCGTTAACAACTAGAAATAAGGCAACGGACTAGCGCTGTTTGCTTTATGACCATTTCGTGTAAGGAAATTACGACCTTTCTGACCAAAATGGCCGCAATGGTTTAGGGTTTGGAGCCCCCCGAACAGCTTTTGACCAATTGATCTCAAATGGTCGTAGATCTATGACCAATTCTTCCAGGGTCAATGACAGAAGGTCACTAGTTGACATATTTCTTGTAGTGATGTTTGCTTGTTCAATGATTCTATTTGAGGATAGGAGTATTAAATACGCAGAGGCATTTAGTATGCAATGTTTAATAATAATTTTAGTGATTTCTTACAGTAGAAAATGATAAGGTTTTTGCATTGGTTTATACTAACTTATCTCACAAGTTCTTGTTGAGTTTGGTGTGGATGAAGCTTTCGAGATTTAGGAAACCGTGATATAAAAGGAATTAAGGAGACGCAAAAGTTCAAGCTTGGGGATGCCCAAGGCACCCCAAGATAATATTTCAAGAAGTCTCAAGCATCTAAGCTTGGGGATGCCCCGGTAGGCATCCCACCTTTCTTCTTCAACAATTATCGGTTAGTATCGGTTGAGCCTAAGTTTTTGCTTCTTCACATGATGAGTGCTATCCTTGAAATGTCGTTTTATTTTGTTTTGCTTGCTGTTTGAATAATATCCCAAGATCTGAAATTCTTAAATGAGAGAGAGTCTTCACAAAGCTACATAATTATTTAACTACTCATTGATCTTCACTCATATCTTTTTGGAGTAGTTTGTCATTTACTCGTGTGCTTCACTTACATCCTATGAGTAAATGGTTGAATGATTTGAATGTCATAAATCTGAAATTATATATGTTTCATATGCCTTTCCCATGGGGAGTAATGCCTTCACATATAAGAAGTAGATGTGGTAATTTTTTTGAGGGTTAGCAAACATTGTATTGGTCACTTGAACAATTCATGAAAGAATATTGAAGGAAGAAAGATTTCACATATAAATATACTATCTTGGACATCTTCTATGATTGTGAGCCCCATTAATTATTTTCAAACCTGAGCAAATTAGTTGAAGTTGGACAAGGAAGACAACATAATGAGTTATGCTTGGGTATATTTGTAGAAGTTATATTGTTATGGATCCTCTAACATGTGGTGCTTGCTATTTAGAATCCTTTGCTAGCCAAAAGATCTGTACTAAGCGGGAATACTGCTTGTGCATCCAAATTCCTTGAACCAAGTTCCTTCCATGAGTGTCCACCATATCTAGCTGTATGTGGTATTTACCTGCCGTTCCAAGTAAATTTGCATGTGCCAAACTCTAAACCTTCAAATAATAATCTGTTTTGTATGCCCGAATCGCTCATGTAGCGACTAGGGGCTGTTAGTATCTTCCATGCTAGGTGGGTTATTCTCACGATGAGTGGACTCCGCTCATCATTCACGAGAAAATGGCTGGTAACCGGGATGCCCAGTCCTATGATCAAAAGATCAAAAACAAATTCGCAAATAATTTAAACAAACTCCCCCAGGATTGTTGAAAGTTGGATGGCACCCGTTGTTTCGGACAAGCCGTGGAGTGTGATTGTTGGCGGAGGGGGAGTAAAATCTTTACCTTTCTGTTTGGGAACCGCCTATAATGTATCTAGTATGGAAGATATTGGGAACTCTTGGTCGTTATGTTGACAATGAAAGCATACCTCTCAAAATTATTTTCATCTCTGTTTTAGCTTCGAGCTCTGGCACCTCTGCAAATCCCTGCTTCCCTCTGCGAAGGGCCTATCTTTTACTTTTATGCAAGAGTCAGTAGTATTCCTTCTCATTCCAACCTATTTTTTAGTTGCCAAGCATCATGTGCTTGAGAAAGATCTAAGCATATATGGCCATTCAAATATATTTGATCATGAATTATTATTGTTGACATTAAGCCCCTATCTTTCTCTGTGTTCAATGGATGCTATTTGTTCTAAAAATATGCTTTGAGTGGTAGCAATCATGGAAGACTATATGATAGTTGAGTATGTGGGATTTGCTAAACCAAAGCTCTTACATAGACCCTTCCTGAAAATAAGATGAATTGGAATTGTTTGATGACTGAGAACATAGTTTGTTAGTTTTCAAGAAAGTTTATGGTCTATACTTTAACATGTGAATAGTTTGTTACTTGATCATGAGAAGCTTTAAGATATGTGCTACAGTTATGATATATAATGATGCTAGAAAAAGTGATTGGAACTATCATTGATCAAACTTATGCACTTGCTAGCATTCACACTTCATAAATTATTTCTTTTATCATTTACCTACTCGAGGACGAGCAGGAATTAAGCTTGGGGATGCTGATACGTCTCCAACGTATCTATAATTTATGAAGTATTCATGCTATTATATTATCCTTCTAGGATGTTTTATATGCATTTATATGCTATTTTATATTTTTTTTTGGGACTAACCTGTTAACCTAGAGCCCAGTGCCAGTTTCTGTTTTTCCCTGTTTTTAAGTTTTGCAAAAAAGGAAAACCAAACGGAGTCCAATTGACGTGCCAATTTTGCATGATTTTTTCTGGACCAAAAGAAGCCCCCGGAGTAAAAGAGTTGGGCCAGGAGAGTCCCGGGCTGCCCATGAGGGTGGGGGCGCGCCCACCCCCTGGGCATTGGGCCCCTACCTCGTGGACAACCCAAAGACCCCCCCCCTGACGTGATACCTATGCCAAAAAATCCTATAAATACTGAAACCTCCAGAAAATAACCTAGATCGTGAGTTCCGCCGCCGCAAGCCTCTGTAGCCACCGAAAACCAATCGGGACCCTGTTCCGGCACCTTGCCGGAGGGGGATCCCTCACCAGTGGCCACCTTCATCATCCCGGCGCTCTCCATGACGAGGAGGGAGTAGTTCACCCTCGAGGCTGAGGGTATGTACCAGTAGCTATGTGTTTGATCTCTCTCTCTCGTGTTCTTGATTCGGCACGATCTTCATGTATCGCGAGCTTTGCTATTATAGTTGGATCTTATGATGTTTCTCCCCCTCTACTCTCTTGTAATGGACTGATTTTTCCCTTTGAAGTTATCTTATCGGATTGAGTCTTTAAGGATTTGAGAACACATGATGTATGTCTTGCATGTGCTTATCTGTGGTGACAATGGGATATTCACATGATCTACTTGATGTATGTTTTGGTGATCAACTTGCGGGTTCCGTAACATTGTGAACTTATGCATAGGGGTTGGCACACGTTTTCGTCTTGACTCTCCGGTAGAAACTTTGGGGCACTCTTTGAAGTTCTTTGTGTTGGTTGAATAGATGAATCTGAGATTGTGTGATGCATATCGTATAATCATACCCACGGATACTTGAGGTGACATTGGAGTATCTAGGTGACATTAGGGTTTTGGTTGATTTGTGTCTTAAGGTGTTATTCTAGTACGAACTCTAGGATAGATCGAACGGAAAGAATAGCTTCATGTTATTTTACTACAGACTCTTGAATAGATCGATCAGAAAGGATAACTTTGAGGTGGTTTCGTACCCTACCGTAATCTCTTTGTTTGTTCTCCGCTATTAGTGACTTTGGAGTGACTCTTTGTTGCATGTTGAGGGATAGTTATATGATCCAATTATGTTATTATTGTTGAGAGAACTTGCACTAGTGAAAGTATGAACCCTAGGCCTTGTTTCAACGCATTGCAATACCGTTTGTGCTACTGTCCTCCAAACCTCTGCACTTGGAGGCCCAACAACGTCTACAAGAAGAAGGTTGCGTAGTAGACATCACAACACCACCACATGCTATTAATTCTGATATGTCGCAAGTTATTGATGATGCTACTTCCACTATGAATGATGCTTATGATGATTCTAGTACCTTGCTTGCTACTGATGATGTGCCACTTGGTGAATTTCTTGATAAACAAATTGCTAGAGTTATACAACATGATGTTGTCGAATCTAATGATGAGCTTGAAACTGAAACTCCTGAAACACCTGTTAGAACTAGCCTTCCTAGATATGAATTGCCTAAGGTACCGGAAGGTTATGTTATGAGTGAAGAAACAACTAGAGATATTCTTGCCTGCAATGATAGAGATGATCTAGAGAAATTACTACACAAGTATAAAGAAAAATCTCTGAATGCTAGAATGAAATGTGATCCTAAGTTTGCTACTGCACCTATCTTTATTGATGATAAGGATTATGAATTCTCTGTCGACCCAGAGTTAATTACTTTGGTTGAATCTAATCCTTTCCATGGTTATGAAATTGAAACTGTTGTGGCACATCTTACTAAGTTGAATGACATAGCCACCCTTTTTACTCATGATGAGAAAACTCGCTACTACTTTATTCTCAAATTATTTCCTTTCTCATTAAAGGGTGATGCTAAAGCTTGGTACAATACTCTTGCTCCTAGTTGTGTGCGTACTCCCCAGGATATGATTTATTACTTCTTTGAAAAATATTTTCATGCTCATAAGAAACAAGCTGCCTTACAGGAAATATTTAACTTTGTTCAAACTAAAGAAGAGAGTCTCCCACAATCTTGGGGGAGGCTTTGTCAGTTACTTAATGCTTTGCCTGATCATCCTCTTAAGAAAAATGAAATACTTGATATATTTTATAATGGACTAACCGATGCTTCTAGGGACTTCCTAGATAGTTGTGCTGGTTGTGTTTTCAGGGAATGAACTGTTGGACAAGCTGAAGAATTATTGAAAAACTATGATGATTTGACTATTCTTGAACCACCGCCTAAACCCACTGCGAAGAAGAGGGGTATATTATATCTCAGTCCGGAAGATATGCAAGAGGCAAAGAAATCTATGAAGGAAAAAGGTATTAAAGCTGAAGATGTTAAAAATTTACCTCCTATTGAAGAAATACATGGGCTTAATACACCACTGATGCCTAAGGTTGTAGAGGTAAATTCTTTAATGAAGTTCAGTGATAATGATAATCCTCACAATATGCATCCTAGTCAATGCCTTTATGAGTTTGAAAACTACATTAGAAAACAAGATCACTTCAGTGCAAATGTTATGAAACAGTTGAAATATAATTTTGATATGATTGCTTGCTTGAGTGACTTGTTATTTAGAATTTCAAATGATGTCAGAGGTGTGGGAAAACATGCTTCTATGGTTCAAACTCAACTAGAACAAGTTGCTAAATCTCAAAGAGAATTACTTGATGAAATGAATCATAACATGCATGACTTTGCTGCTAGAGTTGCAACTAGAGGAGGTAAAATGACTCGGGAACCACTTTATCCTGAGGGACACCCTAAAAGAATTGAACAAGATTCACAAAGAAATAACACTAGTGCACCTAGTCCTTCTAAAAAGAAAAAGAAGAAGAAAAATGATGGGACTTTGCATACTTCTAGTGAACCTGAAATAGAAAACCTCCTGATAATGATAATAAAACTTCTACCTCTGATGCTGAAACTCAATCTGGTAATGAACACTCACCTAGTGATAATGAAAAAGATAATGATGAGGTTCATGAAGACTCTCAACCAACCAATGATAAAGAACCAGACAATGATGTTGAGATAGAACCACCTGTTGATCTTGATAACCCACAACCTAAGAATAAAAGATATGACAAAAGCGACTTTGTTGCTAGAAAACACGGTAAAGAAAGAGAACCGTGGGTTCAAAAACCCATGCCTTTTCCACCCAAGTCAACTAAAAAGAAAGAAGATGAAGAATTTGAATGCTTTCCTGAAATGCTGAGGCTAGTCTTTTTGTGTACTCGCTTGACTGACATCTTGAAAATGCGTCCTTATGCAAAGTATATGAAAGACATCATCACAAATAAGAGAAAAATACCGAAAGCTAGAATCTCCACTATGCTTGCTAATTATACTTTTAAAGATGGAGTACCTAAAAAACTTGGAGATCCGGGAATGCCAACTATACCTTGCTCTATTAAAAAGAATTATGTGAAAACTGCTTTGTGTGATTTAGGAGCTGGTGTTAGTGTTATGCCTTTCTCTTTATATAAAAGACTTCACTTCAATAAACTCACCCTACTAAAATATCTTTGCAAATGGCTGATAAATCAACTACAAATGTTACTATTTTGACTGACTTTGTTAGACTTGAGATGCCCGAGGACGACAACATGTCGATTATCCTTGGTAGACCCTTCTTGAACACTGCAGGGGCTGTTATTGATTGCAATAAAAGCAATGTCACTTTTCATATTAATGCTAATGAGCATACGGTGCACTTTTCATATTAATCACTATTGGAAGTTTTCAAATACCTCTACCTACTGTCAAAAAGGAATTTGAAATACTTATTGTTGGGGAAATGCATATCCCCATTGAGGTAACCTAGTGATTTACGAAAGTTCTTCGGTTTCATTCTAATAGAAAGTGGTTGTTAATAAGACTTGATCAACCTTATTAATGAATCATTTTTGAACGGTATGAAGTTGATGAATTTACTAAGCACTACCTTCTGTCCCTACCTTTTGTTTTCTGTTTTTATTAGCTAAATAAAATGAAATGCCATGTTTTGTCTGTTTTCTGAATTTCCCATACAATAAAAAATGACCCAAAAATAAAAGTTCTCAAAATGCCCTGAAAATTTTACACGATTTTTTTTGAATATTTTAGAATTTCTGGTGCAAATAATATCAGAGGGAGGTACACCAGGTGGGCACAACCCACCTGGGCATGCCAGGACCCCCAAGCGCACCCTGGTGGGTTGTGGTCCCCACGTGGGCCCCTCACTTACCTCTTTAGCCCACATCATCACTTACCTCCAGAAAAAATCCCCATTGCTCTCTCTCCCGTGTTCTTGAGCTCAAACCCGCGGATTTTGATCTCTTTGCTTGAAGCTCCGTTTCCGAAACTGTTTCGGTGGATTTTTGCTTGGTATGTGACTCCACCATTTGTCCAATTAGTTTTTGTTTTAGTGGTTTATACTTTGAATAATTAGCTACTCTTGGTGCTGCTGTAGATGTGCTTGCATGTTGAATTCTTAGTGTTCTAAGTAGTTTGAATGCTTGCTATGGCATCTATGTGTCCCTATAAGTAGTTTCTATCAATCTTATAAAGTTTTGTTGACAAAATTTTGTCACCCCAAAATTTTTATTTTTAGAATATTGTACGTGGACATGATGAACCTGTTTGGAAGGAGTTCTTGGAGGAGACGATCCTCGGGGGTATCTTCTAGTGACACTTCTGCTCGTCGGTCTTATGTTGAACCAACTGAAAGTTCCACACGAAGTGCCGCTACCAAAACATGCTTATGGCCTTGCGATGTGTATATGATGCGAGTGGGCATTAAGGAGGAATTTGAGCAATATGTTCACAATGCCGGTCTCGGTCCCTACCTCTCAGATAAGCGTGAACAACACCAACTTCTCACTAAATCATTTGTCAAAGGATTTAAATATTTTCCGCGTGAGTCTAGGGTGTCGTTTATGCTTTATGATAATCCATTTACTATTCCACTAGAGAATTTTGCTTACCATTGCAAACTTCCATTTTGGGGTTCGCTTGATGAGCCATCAACGGCTGAGTTTGAGCTTTTCTTGACTAGCCTTTGTTACGGTGAAAATAGGGGAGTGCGACAAGCAAGAATAAAGAGCATTCACTTTCCCGCAATACAGTATTTTGCATTATTTAACGGGAAATGCATAGTAGGAAACCACGACTGTAGCATACTTTGTGCGCCAGACTTGAGCGTCATTCACATCGCTCTCACTGGTGAAAGAAATTATAACCTTGGAGCGATTGTTGCACGTAGACTTCAGCATAATGCTAACAGTGGTTGGTTCTATGGTGGAATTTATGCCATGCGTTTAGCACGAGAGCTGGGTGTTTCACCTTTGCCCTTTGATCCTATCTGAAAGGATCGATATAGTTGACTAGAGGGGGGGTGAATAGGCAACTAACAATTTTTAGCTTTTCTATACCAAATTAAACTTTGCATCAAAGTAGGTTGTCTAGATGTGCAACTAGGTGAGCAACCTATATGATGCAACAACAACAAGTACATAAGCAAGCAAGAGATACAACACAATATAAGCTTGCACAAGTAGAGGTACGAGATAACGAAGAGTGGAGCCGGTGAAGACGAGGATGTGTTACCGAAGTTCCTTCCTTTTGGGGGGAAGTACGTCTCCTTGGAGCGGTGTGGAGGAACAATGCTCCCCAAGAAGCCCCTAGGGCCACCGTATTCTCCTCACGCCCTCACACAATGCGAGATGCCGTGATTCCACTATTGGTGGCCTTGAAGGTGGCGACCGGACCTTTACAAACAAGGTTGGGGCAATCTCCACAACTTAATTAGAGGCTCCCAACGACGCCACGAAGCTTCACCACAATGGAATATGGCTCCGCGGTGACCTCAACCGTCTAGGGTGCTCAAACACCCAAGAGTAAGAAGATCCGCAAGGGATTAGTTGGGGAATCAAATTTCTCTTGGTGGAAGTGTAGATCGGGGCCTTCTCAACCAATCCCTAGAAAATCAACAAGTTTGATTGGCTAGGGAGAGAGATGATGTCTACTACGCAACCTTCTTCTTGTAGACATTGTTGGGCCTCCAAGTGCAGAGGTTTGTAGGACAGTAGCAAATTTCCCTCAAGTGGATGACCTAAGGTTTATCAATCCGTGGGAGGCGTAGGATGAAGATGGTCTCTCTCAAACAACCCTGCAACCAAATAACAAAGAGTCTCTTGTGTCCCCAACACACCCGATACAATGGTAAATTGTATAGGTGCACTAGTTCAGCGAAGAGATGGTGATACAAGTGCAATATGGATGGTAGATATAGGTTTTTGTAATATGAAAATATAAAAACAGCAAGGTAACTAATGATAAAAGTGAGCACAAACAGTATTGCAATGCGTTGAAACAAGGCCTAGGGTTCATACTTTCACTAGTGCAAGTTCTCTCAACAATAATAACATAATTGGATCATATAACTATCCCTCAACATGCAACAAAGAGTCACTCCAAAGTCACTAATAGCGGAGAACAAACGAAGAGATTATAGTAGGGTAAAAACCCACATCAAAGTTATCCTTTCTGATCGATCTATTCAAGAGTCCATAGTAAAATAACACGAAGCTATTCTTTCCGTTCGATCTATCCTAGAGTTCGTACTAGAATAACACCTTAAGACACATATCAACCAAAACCCTAATGTCACCTAGATACTCCAATGTCACCTCAAGTATCCGTGGGTATGATTATACGATATGCATCACACAATCTCAGATTCATCTATTCAACCAACACAAAGAACTTCAAAGAGTGCCCCAAAGTTTCTACCGGAGAGTCAAGACGAAAACATGTGCCAACCCCTATGCATAGATTCCCAAGGTCACGGAACCCGCAAGTTGATCACCAAAACATACATCAAGTGGATCAATAGAATACCCCATTGTCAGCACGGGTATCCCACGCAAAACATACATCAAGTGTTCTCAAATCCATAAAGACTCAATCCAAAAAGATAACTTCAAAGGGAAAACTCAATCCATTACAAGAGAGTAGAGGGGGAGAAACATCATAAGATCCAACTATAATAGCAAAGCTCGCGGTACATCTAGATCGTGCCATATCAAGAACACGAGAGAGAGAGAGAGATCAAACACATTGCTACTGGTACATACCCTCAGCCCCGATGGTGAACTACTCCTTGCTCGTCATGGAGAGCGCCGGGATGATGAAGATGGCCACCGGTGAGGGATCCCCCCCCTCCGGCAGGGTGTCGGAACAGGGTCCCGATTGGTTTTTATTGGCTACAGAGGCTTGCGGCGGCGGAACTCCCGATCTAGGTTTCTTTCTGGAAGTTTCTCTATATATCAGAGGTTTTCGCGTCGGGAACAAGTCAGGGGGGTCTCCGGGCTGTCCACGAGGCAGGGGGGCGCGCCCTCCACCCTCGTGGGCAGCCCGGGACTCTTCTGGCCCAACTATTTGACTCTGTGGCCTTCTTCTGGTCCAAAAATAAGCTCCGTCAAGTTTCAGGTCAATTGGACTCCGTTTGGTTTTCCTTTTCTGCGATACTCAAAAGCAAGGAAACACAGAAACTGACACCGGGCTCTAGGTTAATAGGTTAGTCCCAAAAATCATATAAAATAGCATACAAATGCATATAAAACATCCTAGATGGATAATATAATAGCATGGAACAATAAAAAATTATTGATACGTTGGAGACGTATCAAGCATCCCCAAGCTTAATTCCTGCTCGTCCTCGAGTAGGTAAATGATAAAAACAGAATTTTTGATGTGGAATGCTACCTAACATAATTATCAATGTAATTTTCTCTATTGTGGCAAGAATATTCAGATCCATAAGATTCAAGATAAAAGTTTAATATTGACATAAAAATAATAATACTTCAAGCATACTAACCAAGCAATTATGTCTTCTCAAAATAACACGGCCAAAGAAAGCTTATCCCTACAAAATCATATAGTTTGGCTATGCTTCATTTTCGTCACACAAAAATGCTCTCATCATGGACAACCCCGATGAAAAGCTAAGCAATTGTTTCATACTTTAGTAATCTCAAACTTTTTTCAACTTTCACGCAATACATGAGCGTGAGCCATGGACATAGCACTATGGGTGGAATAGAGTATAATGATGGGGGTTGTGTGGAGAAGACAAAAAAAAGAGAAAGTCTCACATTAACGCGGCTAATCAACGGGCTAGGGAGGTGCCCATCAATTGATGTCAATGCAAGGAGTAGGGATTGCCATGCAACGGATGCACTAGAGCTATTAATGTATGAAAGCTCAACAAAAGAAACTAAGTGGGTGTGCATCCAACTTGCTTGCTCACGAAGACCTAGGGCATTTGAGGATGCCCATTGTTGGAATATACAAGCCAAGTTCTATAATGAAAAATTCCCACTAGTATATGAAAGTGACAAAACAAGAGACTCTCTATCATAAAGATCATGGGGCTACTTTGAAGCACAAGTGTGGAAAAAGGATAGTAGCATTGTCCCTTTTATTCTTTTATTGCTTTTTTGGGCCTTTCCTTTTTTTATTTGGCCTTTCTCCTTTTTTTATTTGGCCTTTCTCTTTTTTTAGCCTTTCTCTTTTTTTCCGGGACAATGCTCTATTAATGATGATCATCACACTTCTATTTATTTACAACTCAAAGATTACAACTCGATACTAGAACAAAGTATGACTCTATATGAATGCCTCCGGCAGTGTACTGGGATGGGCAATCACTCATGAGTGACATGTATGAAATTATGCATGGTGGCTTTGCCACAAATACGATGTCAACTACATGATCATGCAAGGCAATATGACAATGATGAAGCGTGTCATAATAAACGGAACGGTGGAAAGTTGCATGGCAATATATCTCGGAATGGCTATGGAAATGCCATAATAGGTAGGTATGGTGGCTGTTTTGAGGAAGATATAAGGAGGTTTATGTGTGATAGAGCGTATCATATCACGGGGTTTGGATGCACCGGCGAAGTTTGCACCAACTCTCAAGGTGAGAAAGGGCAATGCACGGTACCGAAGAGGCTAGCAATGATGGAAAGGTGAGAGTGCGTATAATCCATGGACTCAACATTAGTCATAAAGAACTCACATACTTATTGCAAAAATCTACAAGTCTTCAAAAGCCAAGCATTACGTGCATGCTCCTAGGGGGATAGATTGGTAGGAAAAGACCATCGCTCTTCCCCGACCGCCACTCATAAGGATGACAATCAAAGAACACCTCATGTTTCAAATTTGTCACACAACGGTTACCATACGTGCATGCTACGGGACTTGCAAACTTCAACACAAGTATTTCTCAAATTCACAACTACCCAACTAGGACGACTCTAATATTACCATCTTCATATCTCAAAACAATCATCAAGTATCAAACTTCTCATAGTATTCAATGCACTCTATATGGAGGTTTTTATTATACCCATCCTGGATGCCTATCATATTAGGACTAATTTCATATCCAAAGAAAATTACCATGCTGTTCTAAAGACTCTCAAAATAATATAAGTGAAGCATGAGAGTTCATCTATTTCTTCAAAATGAAACCACCGCCGTGCTCTAAAAGGATATAAGTGAAGCACTAGAGCAAATAACAAACTACTCCGAAAGATATAAGTGAAGATCAATGAGTAGTCGAATAATTATGTAACTATGTGAAGACTATCTAACATTTAAGAACTTCAAATCTTGGTATTTTACTCAAACAGCAAGCAAAACAAAAGAAAATAAAATGACGCTCCAAGCAAAGCACATATCATGTGGTCAATAAAAATATAGCTCCAAGTAAAGTTACCGATGAACGAAGACGAAAGAGAGAATGCCATCCGGGGCATCCCCAAGCTTAGGCTCTTGGTTGTCCTTGAATATTACCTTGGGGTGCCTTGGGCATCCCCAAGCTTAGGCTCTTGCCACTCCTTATTCCATAGTCCATCGAATCTTTACCCAAAACTTGAAAACTTCACAACACAAAACTCAACAGAAAACTCGTAAGCTCCGTTAGTATAAGAAAATAAATCACCACTTAGGTACTGTTGTGAAATCATTATAAATTAATATTGGTGTAATATATACTGTATTCCAACTTCTCTATGGTTCATACCCTCCGATACTACTCATAGATTCATCAAAATAAGAAAACAACATAGTGAAAACAGAATCTGTCAAAAACAGAACAGTATGTAGTAATCTGTATCAAACGTATACTTCTGGAGCCCCAAAAATTCTGAAATAAACTGGTGGACGTCAGGAATTTGTCTATTAATCATCTGCAGAAAGAATCAACCTAAAATCACTCTCCAGTAAAAAATAACAGCTAATCTCGTGAGCGCTAAAGTTTCTATTTTTTAAAGCAAGATCATAAAGACTTCACCCAAGTCTTCCCAAAGGTTCTACTTGGCACAAACACTAATTAAAACATAAAACCACATCTAAACAGAGGCTAGATGGATTATTTATTACTAAACAGGCACAAAAGAAAAAGGACAAACATAAAATTGGGTTGCTGCCCAACAATCGCTAACGTTTAACGCCCCAAGCTAGGCATGATGATTTCAATGATGCTCACATAAAAGATAAGAATTGAAACATAAAGAGAGCATCATGAAGAATATGACTAGCACATTTAAGTCTAAGCCACTTCCTATGCATAGGAATTTTGTGAGCAAATAACTTATGGGAACAATAATCAACTAGCATAGGAAGGCAAAACAAGCATAACTTCAAGATTTTAAGCACATAGAGAGGAAACTTGATATTATTGCAATTCCTACAAGCATATATTCCTCCCTAATAATAATTTTCATTAGCATCATGAATGAATTCAACAATATAACCAGCACATAAAACATTATTCTCATGATGCACAAGCATATAAATTTTACTACTCTCCACATAAGCAAAATTCTTCTCATGAATAATAGTGGGAGCAAACTCAAAAAAATAACTATCATGTGAGGCATAATCCAATTGAAAACTAAAATCATGATGACAAGTTTCATGGTTATCATTATTCTTTATAGCATACGTGTCATCACAATAATCATCATAGATAGGAGGCATGCTTTCATCATAGTAAATTTGCTCATCAAAACTTGGGGGACTAAACATATCATCTTCATCAAACATAGCATCCCCAAGCTTGTGGCTTTGCATATCATTAGCATCATGGGTATTCAAAGAATTAACACTAACAACATTGCAATCATGCTCATCATTCACATATTTTATGCCAAGCATTCTATGTAATTCTTCTTCTAGTACTTGAGCACAATTTTCCATCCCATCATTTTCACGAAAGACATTACAAAGATGAAGCTTATGAGGCAACCTTAATTCCATTTTTTGTAGTTTTCTTTTATAAACTAAACTAGTGATAAAACAAGAAACTAAAAGATTTGATTGCAAGATCTAAAGATATACCTTCAAGCACTAACCTCCCCGGCAACGGCACCAGAAACTGCTTGATGTCTACTACACAACCTTCTTCTTGTAGATGTTGTTGGGCCTCCAAGTGTAGAGGTTTGTAGGACAGTAGCAAATTTCTCTCAAGTGGATGACCTAAGGTTTATCAATCCGTGGGAGGCGTAGGATGAAGATGGTCTCTCTCAAACAACCCTGCAACCAAATAACAAAGAGTCTCTTGTGTCCCCAACACACCCAATACAATGGTAAATTGTATAGGTGCACTAGTTCGGCGAAGAGATGGTGATACAAGTGCAATATGGATGGTAGAGGTAGGTTTTTGTAATCTGAAAATATGAAAACAGCAAGGTAACTAATGATAAAAGTGAGCACAAACGGTATTGCAATGCGTTGAAACAAGGCCTAGGGTTCATACTTTCACTAGTGCAAGTTCTCTCAACAATAATAACATAATTGGATCATATAAGTATCCCTCAACATGCAACAAAGAGTCACTCCAAAGTCACTAATAGCGGAGAACAAATGAAGAGATTATGGTAGGGTACGAAACCACCTCAAAGTTATCCTTCCTGATCGATCTATTCAAGAGTCCGTAGTAAAATAACACGAAGCTATTCTTTCCGTTCGATCTATCCTAGAGTTCGTACTAGAATAACACCTTCAGACACATATCAACCAAAACCCTAATGTCACCTAGATGCTCCAATGTCACCTCAAGTATCCGTGGCTTTGATTATACGATATGTATCACACAATCTCAGATTCATCTATTCAATCAACACAAAGAACTTCAAAGAGTGCCCCAAAGTTTCTACCGGAGAGTCAAGACGAAAACGTGTGCCAACCCCTATGCATAGGTTCCCAAGGTCACGGAACCCGCAAGTTGATCACCAAAACATACATCAAGTGGATCAATAGAATACCCCATTGTCCCCACAGGTATCCCACGCAAAACATACATCAAGTGTTCTCAAATCCTTAAAGACTCAATCCAATAAGACAACTTCAAAGGGAAAACTCAATCCATTACAAGAGAGTAGAGGGGGAAAAACATCATAAGATCCAACTATAATAGCAAAGCTCGTGGTACATCAAGATCGTGCCATATCAAGCACACGAGAGAGAGAGAGATCAAACACATAGCTACTGGTACATACACTCAGCCCCGAGGGTGAACTACTCCTTCCTCGTCATGGAGAGCGCCGGGATGATGAAGATGGCCACTGGTGAGGGATCCCCCCATCCGGCAGGGTGTCGGAACAGGGTCCCGATTGGTTTTTGGTGGCTACAGAGGCTTGCGGCGGCGGAACTCCCGATCTAGGTTTCTTTCTGGAAGTTTCTGTATATATAAGCGGTTTCGGCGTCGGGAACAAGTCAGGGGGGTCTCCGGGCTGTCCACAAGGAAGGGGGGTGCGCCCTCCACCCTCGTGGGCAGCCCGGGACTCTTCTGGCCCAACTCTTTGACTCTGTGGCCTTCTTCTGGTCCAAAAATAAGCTCCATCAAGTTTCAGGTCAATTGGACTCCGTTTGGTTTTCCTTTTCTGCGATACTCAGAAACAAGGAAAAAATAGAAACTGGCACCGGGCTCTAGATTAATAGGTTAGTCCCAAAAATCATATAAATGCATATAAACATCCTAGATGGATAATATAATAGCATGCAAAAATAAAAAATTATAGATACGTTGGAGACGTATCAAGAGATCGGGCGAAAATGGAGCTTAGAGCAACAATAGAGTTTGGGGGTGGAAGAGGTAGTCAACTCGGAGAAGAAGACTCCCCCTTTATAGTGAAAGAACAAATCCAACCGTTATCCACTAACTCAGCATGCGACGAGCCGTACTACCGCACCAGACAAGCGGTACTACCGCTGGCACGGCATGGACTACAACCAGTCCTGATGCATTAAGGCAGAGGGCGGTAGAACCGCTGGCGTGGTACTACCGCGCCCCCCTTGTGGTACTACCACAGGGGAGGATTAGTCTAGGCTGGGAAGGCACGGACATATAAAAATACATCCGTGGCAACTTCCGCTGAGTTTTGATCTATGCAAAAATCCAACACGGTACTACCGCAAGCCAGGAGCGGTACTACCGCGCAGGGCGCGGATGTAAAAAATTACATCCGGCCCTACTTCCACTCGCGGTGCTGTGTAGGACTGAGGCCACGGTACTACCGCTTCCAAGAAGTGGTACTACCATGAGCACCTGCGGTACTATCGCGCCCTCGGCCGGTACTACCGCAGGGGCCTGCGGTACTACCGCTCTAAGGAGCAGTACTACTGCATGCCCCAGTTCAGCAACACTAGGAGTTCTTTATTTTGCAGAGATACGGATAAACAGAGGATGCTCCAAAGGGCCAAAGGAAAGGGGGTGCAGAAAGGAACAGACGTGTACATGATGATTCCACCCAAACCTTTTCAACGCGGACCCCCTCTTAATAGTACGGCTTTCCTACGACTCAAATCCACCGAAAAGAAACGTAGAAGAAAACCGTCTTCAATATGCTTCGAGGGGTACCAAACCATCTTGTGCCTAGAACTGATATCTCTGAAATGCTCAATGCACACGATTAGTCCGCAAAATTATTGTCATCAATCACCAAAACTACTAAGGGATAAATATGCCCTTACAATCTCCCCCTTTTTGGTGGATTGATGACAACACACGATTTGCACATAGGGATATAAAATGAAACATAGGCAAACCCAACATCTATAAAATATAGACGGGCTCCCCCTAGATGTGTGCATTTTAGATAAGTGCTTTGGACTGCACGGCACACATACTAGGATCAACACTCCCCCTATATTTTATAGACGAGGCATATCTTGCAATAAAATAACTAATGCTAAGCATGGAGACAAGATAATTAATATGAGCATGAAGTAACTGGCACAAGATAGCATTAGCTCACGGGCTACTAAGCATGAAAGACAATAAGATACGCTAGAGTGCATATGTATTACACAATATGATAAGGAAACAACTCACGACAAGCCAAACCAAAGCAAACGAAGTCCAATAGAATGAAAGCAAACACGAAGCAAACACGACACACGAGCTCACAAATCCTACACTCTCTCCCCCTTTGGCGTCGAAACACTAAAAAGGCAGAGAGGACACCTACGACACAGGTGGTAGCCCAAGCTGAAGTGATCACTCGTCATGCTCCTCGTTGGACTCGGTAGCGGGGATGGGTTCCTCTTCAGATTCAGTCCACTGATAACCCTGCTTCGCCATCATTCTACCTCTGGGGTGATGTGCTTCTCGGACCCGCTGGATATCTCCTCACCAAACGTCCTCAAGATCCTCTTGTCGCGGCGGCGACTCTCCTTGGAAGCAACATGGGTCCTGTACTGACCCTTGGCCTGCATGCAGAACGGAGCCTTCATCTTGTTCTTCAGCTTCTTAGCCCAAGAAGGCTCAGAAGATGAAGGCGAGTAGCCGGCAGAGCTGCCCTCATCCACTTCCTCCTCCTCAAACTCATCCTCATCCACGTCCATCTGAGCAGCCTCTGCCTCAGCACGAGTAGTGGTGTTAGCCCACTGAGGCTTGATGTGAAGCTTGATGGGGTCATGACGAATCCAGCCGGGGGCAACAAACTCATCTTGGGGATAGAGCTTCTCCCAAGTCTTCGAGATCAAGTGAAACAGGTAAGGTCCATAGATTGGGACCTTATGATTGAACACCGCAAACTGTAGCTCACACCACATGATATGTGAGACATCAAGTGGTTGCGTCTGAGCATGACGCGCCTCCTCACAGATGAGCATCATATCCACAAGATAGGCATGCACCTTGTCCTTGTCGCCAATGCGCGAAAAGAGGGAGTTGCAGAAGATCTGATGCATGATGTCAAGGAAGGGGTTCAACACCCACGCCTTCTTGCCACTAGGAAGCTTCTTCTCAACATACTAGGGTTGAAGCTTGTTCTTGCTGGCAGACTTGGAGTTGGCATGAGGACGAACACCAACTGGCTTGTTGAGCCCCTCATCACGAACCTGTAGCAAATCCATGAACACCATCCACTTAGCAGTCAACTGTTGTCCATTGGTCATCCACGTCATGGTCCGTTCTTCATCAGTATGGAAGTGGACCGAGGCAAAGACCTGAGCCACAATCTCAGGGTCAAAGTCCAGGTGGAAAGTGATCAAGTCCTCAATGCCAAACTGCTCCACCAGGTCCAAAGCCTCACCAAAATAGTCCCGATGTTTATCCTACCTCATATGAACCATATCAATCCAGTGCATGTCCACGTAGATGTTCTACTTGGCCTTGATCACATCTAGATAGATAAGATTCTTCTACTTGGTCCAGAACAAATCATTCCCTCTGAAGTTTGCACAGGGATTCACATAGGGGTTGATCTTCCTTTGAGTGACAAACTCAGCTAGTGGTATCTCATCCATGCCCATTGAAGGCTCCCTGGTCTTGGTGGCGGTGGTCTTGGTTCTGCGTTGGGGGCCTTGGAGCCCTCTGGAGCTTCATCTTGGTTGAGCAGGCGCTTCGAGCCCGTGTCGCGGACGGGATTGGACCGACGGACATTGGAACCGGAGCCACCACCTATGACACACAACACAAGAACACGCAAGAGAAGCTAGAAGGATCAATGCAAAGACCATAGCAAAACAAATGAAACAAGTAGAAATGACATTGGGTAGTTGCCACAGGGAAGCTTCTACTACAACGGTAGTACCGCACCTTTGTGCGGAACTAAAATTTTACTGCTGCTCCAGCCACGGTAGTACCGCGCCTGGGGTGGAAGTAAAATTTTACTTCTGCGCCTTGCGCGGTAGTACCGCTCCTGAGGAGCGGTAGTACCGTAGGAGGCGAAAACGGCCAGAGCGGTAGTACCACACGGGAGGTGCGGTAGTACCACTCGTGGTCAGATCTGAGATGAAACAGATCTGAGAACATCCGCGACAACGAAGCGGTACTACGGTTGATCAAAACTACCAAGTAGCAACATACCAAATAGCATCTCTACACATTACTACTCTCTACACCCTACTCTGGCAAACATTTGGCCCAAAATCTCAAGAACAACATGCATCTCCCCAAAAACTAGAGACAAGACAACAAGGCAAAGAGAGAGGGATTTGGGGAGAAACCTTGTTCCCCGGCAAGAGGGCGAGGTGGGGATCGATCCCACCGGTTGGAATGCGAGGAGAGCGGCCGGAGATGGAAATCCGGCTAGGTCCTCTGGCGCCGTTCTTGGGCAGGAGAGAGAGACGCCGTGGGGAAAAATAGTTGAATGGGTATGGGGGAGTTGTAACTCCCCCTGCCCGCTCTTAACCCCCACGCGCTCGCGTCTGCGCGGTAGTACCGCGGGTCACCGCGGTAGTACCGCCCGGGCGGAAGTACCACACATGGGGCGGTAGTACCACTCAAGCAGCAGTAAAAAATTACTGCTGTGCTGGTGCGGTAGTACAGTGCACAGCTCCTGCGGTAGTACCGTGGCACGCTATGGTAGTACCGTGGACCCAAGAAAATGCAAGATTCGCAAACAAGAGAAGAAAACGCCTTTGCAATGCAACCTTCAAGCGAACTGACACACCAAAGAGCTAACACACGAGGCAACTCAAACACAAGCTCAGCTCGAAGAAAGAGAGACAGAAGATAACAAGGACCAAAACACGAAACACACCCTCTCCTCCAAAGAGAGGGTGGTGGCCGGAGCCACCTATGTTTGAGTTAATTGGTATGGCACCGCAAAGAATTATCCTTGGGCCCATGACCAAAACTCGTCTTTGAAGCACAAGTACCATCAACAATGGCTAATGTGAAAGAGTTGATCAATTTATGCATAATGCGGGGATGGAGAGTTCATTGAGAGAACAACACTCCCCCTATGTCCATGCCTACACCTTAACGAGACATCAAGTTGAGTATGGTGGGGTGTGCAAGGGTTCAAACCACATTGCTCGAATCAATGATATTTAGCTCTTGCTTCATCCAAGGGCTTCGTGAAGTTATCTGCAAGGTTATCATGAGTGTTGACATAGTTGAGCTTGATCTCCCCTCGCCTAATATGATCCCGGATGAAGTGATACCGAATCTCAATGTGCTTCGTCTTGAAGTGTTGCACCGGGTTGAGAGAAATCTTGATGGCACTTTCATTGTCACACCAAAGAGGCACTTTGTCACAAATGACACTATAATCCTTTAAAGTTTGCCTCATCCATAGAAGTTGTGCACAACAACTACCGTCTGCCACATACTCCGCTTCAGTGGACAAGAGAGACACACAACTTTGCTTCTTAGAAGACCAACTCACCAAAGAGCAACCAAGAAATTGGCACCCTCCGGAAGTTGACTTCCTATCCACTTTGTCTCCTGCCCAATCGGAGTCCGAATAACCTACAAGGTTGAAGTTTGATCCTCTTGGGTACCATAAGCCAAAGTTTGGGGTATGAGCCAAATATCGAAAGATTCGCTTGACCGCCACAAAGTGACTTTCCTTAGGTGCGGCTTGAAACCGTGCATCCCCACACTCAACAAGATATCCAGTCTAGATGCACAAAGGTAAAGCAAGGAGCCAATCATGGAGCGATATACCTTTTGGTCCACCACTTTACCATTGGGATCTATGTCAAGTTGGCATTTGACGGGCATTGGAGTGGAGGCCGTCTTGACATCACTTAGCTTGAAACTCTTGAGATTGTCTTGAGTATATTTGGCTTGGTTGATGAAGGTTCCTTCTCTTCGTTGCTTGACTTCGAACCCGAGAAAGAACTTCAACTCTCCCATCATGGACATCTTGAACTTCGAGGTCATGAGAGCGGCAAATTCCTCATTGAAAGCTTTGTTAGGAGAACCAAAGATAATATCATCAGCATATAGTTGGCACACAAACAACTCCCCTTTGACCTTGTTAGTAAAAAGAGTGGGGTCAATTTTCCCAATTTCAAATCCACGATCTTGCAAAAACTCGGTAAGGTGGCCATACACGCATGTGGGGCTTGTTTAAGGCCATAGAGTGCCTTATCGAGTTGGTACACATGATCGGGGAAATAGGGATCCTCGAACCCGGAGGGTTGTTTGACATACACCAACTCATTAATGGGACCATTAAGAAAAGCA
The DNA here is from genome assembly GCF_018294505.1 of Triticum aestivum. Taxonomy (NCBI): domain Eukaryota; kingdom Viridiplantae; phylum Streptophyta; class Magnoliopsida; order Poales; family Poaceae; genus Triticum; species Triticum aestivum. The sequence continues at coordinate 45,590,387 of NC_057796.1, forward strand.
CTCTTCACATCCATTTGTTGCAACTTGAAGTTATGATGAGAAGCATAGGCAATCAACAAACGAATGGATTCAAGGCGAGCAGTGGGAGCAAAGGTTTCACCATAGTCGATACCCTTGACTTGGGAGTAGCCTTGTGCTACCAACCGAGCCATGTTGCGAACAATGATCCCATTAGCATCTTGCTTGTTCTTGAAGATCCACTTGGTTCCAATGACATTATGATTCCCCGTTGGCCTTGGCACCAATCTCCACACCTTGTTGTGCTCGAAGTTGTTGAGTTCTTCATGCCTGGCATTAAGCCAATCCAGATCTTCGAGCGCCTCATAGACCTTTTGGGGTTCAACACAAGAGACAAATGCGTGATGTTCACAATAGTTTTGTCTAAGAGTGCTTACCCCCTTTCGTATGCTTCCAAGCACATTTTTCATGAGACGACCCTTGGTAGAGAGCTTGGATGCACTCTTGGCGGCACGACGCTCCAATTCCTCCTCGGGAGTGAGTTGAGGAGCGGTTACTTGATCATCTTGAGCGTCGTCTTGATCTTGCTCTTGATCTTGAGCTTGATCTTGATCTCGAACTTGCTCGGAGGAGAGAACTTGACCTTGGGCATCACCTGGTGGTTCTACAACATCTTGAGGTTGATTTTGCCCTTGGTCTTGTTCTTGAGATTGAGGGCCTTCACTTTGTTCTTCGGAAGCGTGTGGGCCTTGGGTTGGTGATGGTTCCACTTGAGTGGAACATTGTCCTTCTCCTTCGGCCACAAGGGGTTCCTCAATGGGTAGGATAAAACCAACACCCATTCTTCTTATGGCTTGGGGAGGAATTTCATCACCTACATCACAAGTGCCACTTTGCTCCACTTGGGAGCCGTTATTCTCATCAAACTCCATGTTACACGTCTCCTCAACAAGTCCCGTGGACTTATTGAGGACACGGTAAGCATGAGAGTTTGTAGCATAACCAACAAATATGCCCTCTAGAGCTCTAGCCTCAAATTTAGACAAACGAACAACTTTCTTGAGAATGAAACACTTACACCCGAACACCCAAAAGTACTTGTGATTGGGCTTGTTACCGATGAGTATCTCATATGGAGTTTTGTTCAAGCCTTTGCGGAGATTGAGCCGATTGGATGCATGACACGCGGTGTTGATGGCTTTGGCCCAAAAGTTGTATGGAGACTTGAACTCGGCCATCATGGTCCTTGCCGCATCCATCAACGTCCGGTTCTTCCTCTCTGCTACACCATTTTTTTGAGGAGTGTATGGTGCGGAATATTGATGCTTGATCCCCTCATCACTAAGAAACTCATTCGAGGTGTAGTTCTTGAACTCGGTGCCTCACTTCTTATCGTCAAGATCTTTGCATTGTGTTGGCATTGAGCTTCATTTGCAAAATCAATGACGGGTTGTCGGGTCTCACTCTTCCTCCTGAAGAAGTACACCCAAGTGTATCTTGAATAATCATCCACAATCACCAAGAAATACTTCCTACCCCCAAGACTATCAAAGGATGGAGGCCCAGAGAGATCCAAGTGAAGGAGCTCCAAAGGCCTCCTCGAGTAGATGATAGTCATGGGAGGGTGAGCCTTCTCATGTAGCTTTCCTTCGATACAAGCACTGCAAGCACGATCTTTGGCAAAACTAACATTTGTTAGTCCACGAACATGGTCCCCCTTGAGAAGACTTTGCAAAGATCTCATATTGACATGGGCTAAACAGCGATGCCAAAGCCATCCCACGTCAACTTTAGCCATTAGGCATGTCGCGGTCTTAGTGGGTCGCTCCGAAAAGTTAATCACATAGAGACCATTCTCGACATGCCCAACAAAGGCTACTTTAAGAGTCTTGCTCCGCAAGAGGGCCACGGTATCAATATCAAAGAAAGTGGCAAAGCCCATGATTGCAAGTTGACGAACGGAAAGTAAATTGTATGCAAGGGACTCAACAAGCATGACCTTCTCGATCGTGAGATCATGAGAAATGACAACCTTGCCAAGTCCCAATACCTTAGAGGACGAGGCATCACCCCACTCGACATTGGTGGGCATAGATGAAATCTTGTGCATGTCTACCACCAAGTCCTTGCTTCCGGTCATATGATTAGTAGCTCCACTATCGAGCAACCATGATCCCCCACCGGAAGCAAACACCTACAAGAGATCAATGCTTAGTTTTAGGTACCCATTTTGTAATAGGTCCTTTGATGTTAGTGACGAGGGTCTTTGGAACCCAAATAGACCATTCAATGTACTCATAAGGAGAACCAACAAATTTAGCATAAACATGCCCATCACTAGCACGACATAACACATAGGAAGGGTTAAAGTCGCCGGCTTTGTTGGAAGGAGTGGCATTGCCCTTCTTGACACCACCACCCTTCACATTGTTCTTCTTCTCCTTAGGAGCACCCTCTCCCTCTTTCATAAAGGTTTGCTCAAGAGGAGGAGGTCGTTTGGCCTTGTCATTCTTCTTCTTGTTCTTGGGTTTGGGTGTGAACCCAATCCCTTCCTTGGCCACAACTTCCTTTTGATTGCTCAAAAGGTCGTTGAGGTTCTTCTCACCTTGTATACATGACACAAGGCCTTTCTCAAGTTGCTCCTTCAACTTTGCATTCTCCTCAACAAGATGCACATGCTCACAACACGGGTTAGTAGCATTTGCATTATCAATTAAAACCATATGAGGAGAAGTAGCTTTCTCCTTGGTTAGCTTTACTTGGAGTTGATCATGAGACTCTTTGAGGCTAGAATGAGCACCCTTCAAGACCTTGTGAGCCTTGTCAAGGAAATCGAACTCCTCTTTGAGTCTAGCAAGATCAACCCCAAGCTTGACCTTCTCAGAGTTTAGCACACGAGATACAACAAGAGCATGATCAAGATCTTTCTTCAATTTAGCATGGTCATCGTTGTATGACTCCTCAATAGCCAAACGATGACGGCGCTCTTCCTCAAGAGCATTGGAGAGATCTGAAATCTCATCGGCATAGTCACACTATGCCCCTCCATCTTAGAGATGGTATCTTCGTGAGCCTCGATCATGTCATTGGATTCACCAAGTTCTTCCAAGAGAGCAACGAAGTGGTTCTTGGATTTACCCTTGAGCTTACTCATAAAAGACTCAAATTCATTTTCCTCCACATTAGACCCCTCAGTTTCATCAATGCAATCCGTCAAAGAAGGATTAGTAATGATGGTAGCTTTGATGTTGGGGGTTACCTTGTTGGTGGCTTTAGCCATGAGGCACTTGGCGGTGATGTTCTCATTGGGTGATTCGAAGAGAGACACCCGTGGAGTTGTCGCAATGGCAACGGAGGCCATGGCAACCGAATCACCATCATTATCATCATCATCATCATCATCCTCATTGTACTCTTCTTGTGCCACCAACCCCTTGGGAGGAGTCTTCTTGGTGAAGTTGCTCTTGTTGGGGAAGGACTTGGCCTTGTCTTTCTGGATGAGCTTGCCACCATTGTCTTCCCTCTTCTCGTATGGGCACTCCGCAACAAAGTGGCTCACATTGCCACAATTATAGCAAGTCCTCACTCGTTGCTTGCTCTTCGCACCACTTGAGTTGTTCTTGTTGAAGCTGGGCCTCATGTTCTTCTTGCTCCAAAATTGCCTTGAAGCGAGAGCCATGTGCTCATGATAAGCATATTTTGTATCTTCGGGATTGCTCTCCTCTTCTTCCTCTTCATCCTATTCTTCCACACTAACCTTGGCCTTCAAAGCAAGGTTGGGCTTCTTAGCTCTTTGAGAACGCAACACCGCATTGTCGGCGGTCTTGTCCAATATCCTCATTGCCACAAACTCATCCAACACTTTACTCGAGGACAAGGTGTGGAAGTCCGGACTTTGGCGGATGACGGAGGACATTGCCTTGTGGTAAGGCATCATGGCCTTGAGGAACTTGTGCTTGATCCAATTGTCATCCGTATCCTTGCTCCCATTATCTCGGAGTGAGACCGTGAGAGTGGTTAACCTCCGGTAAAGCTCACGAGGTTCTTAATCTTCATTCATTGCAAACTCATCGGCTTCGTCTTGCACCACTTCATAGTTGGAGCGTTGAATGCTTGCGCTTCCCTTGTAAAGGGAGACAACATGGTGCCATGCTTCCTTAGCCATGGTGAAAGGTCGGAGATGTGCAAGATCTTCAGATGGAATTGCATCTTGGATGATGAAGAGAGCATTCTCGTTGAATTGATGATCCGCGCTTCTCTAGGGGTGAAGTTGCTTGGTTCATGCGGATAAAAACCTTGCTCAATGATTCTCCAAAGGTTAGTATTAACATGATTTAAATGACGTTTAAAGCGATATACCCAAGCATCAAAATCCTCATTTTTCACAATCTTAGGAGGAGAGTCGGCATGATTTAAATGAGTGGAGGGAATAGGTCCTCCATAAGCAATGGGAGGTTCCACATGGGCAAAGATGCCACTACCATTTCTACCATTAGACAAGGGAACTTTCTCACTAGTAGCTTCCCCCTTGTCGGAGTTAGCATCCGTCACCTTGTTAGTGGGATCGACCACTTCCAATGGTGCGGTGGATAATTTGAGACCATCAAGAAAGTCCTTAAGCATGCCTTTGACCTCAGCCTTCATGGAGGTTTTCAATGTGTCCAAAGCCACATGGAACTCGTCACGTGCGACCGAGGTTCCCCCATCGGCCGTAGACGAGGACGGATTCACACCGGGGTGCTCCTCCTCACCGTCTACGGTATCAACCATACTCTTCGGACGGCTAAGTCCTCAATAAAGAGACGAGGCTCTGATACCAATTGAAAGGATTGATATAGTTGACTAGAGGGGGGTGAATAGGCAACTAACAATTTTTAGCTTTTCTTTACCAAATTAAACTTTGCATCAAAGTAGGTTGTCTAGATGTGCAACTAGGTGAGCAACCTATATGATGCAACAACAACAAGTACACAAGCAAGCAAGAGATGCAGCACAATATAAGCTTGCACAAGTAGAGGTACGAGATAACCAAGAGTGGAGCCGGTGACGACGAGGATGTGTTACCGAAGTTCCTTCCTTTTGAGGGGAAGTACGTCTCCGTCAGAGCGGTGTGGAGGCACAATGCTCCCCAAGAAGCCACTAGGGCCACCGTATTCTCCTCACGCCCTCACACAATGCGAGATGCCGTGATTCCACTATTGGTGCCCTTGAAGGCGGCGACCGGACCTTTACAAACAAGGTTGGGGCAATCTCCACAACTTAATTGGAGGCTCCCAACGACACCACGAAGCTTCACCGCAATGGAATATGGCTCCGCGGTGACCTCAACCATCTAGGGTGCTCAAACACCCAAGAGTAACAAGATCCGCAAATGATTAGTGGGGGGAATCAAATTTCTTTTGGTGGAAGTGTAGATCGGGGCCTTCTCAACCAATCCCTAGAAAATCAACAAGTTTGATTGGCTAGGGAGAGAGATCGGGCAAAAATGGAGCTTAGAGCAACAATGGAGCTTGGGGGTGGAAGAGGTAGTCAACTCGGAGAAGAAGACTCCCCTTTTATAGTGAAAGAACAAATCCAACCGTTATCCACTAACTCAGCCTGCGACGAGCGGTACTACCGCACCAGACAAGCGGTACTACCGCAAGGTCCTGCGGTACTACCGCGAAGCACGGCATGTACTAGAACCAGTCCTGGTGCGTTAAGGCAGAGGGCGGTAGAACCGCTAGCGCGGTACTACTGCGCCCCCCTTGCGGTACTACCGCAGGGAAGGATTAGTCTAGGCTGGGAAGGCATGGACATATAAAAATACATCCGTGGCAACTTCCGCTGAGTTTCGATCTATGCAAAAATCTGACATGGTACTATCGCAAGCCAGGAGTGGTACTACCGCGCAGGGCGCGGATGTAAAAAATTACATCGACCCTACTTCCACTCATGCTGCTGTGCAGGCCTGAGGCCACGGTACTTCCGCTTCCAAGAATCGGTACTACCATGAGCACCTGCGGTACTACCGCTCTAAGGAGCAGTACTACCGCATGCCCCAGTTTAGAAACGTAGAAGAACTCCGTCTTCAATATGCTTCGAGGGGTACCCAATCATCTTGTGCCTAGAACTGATATCTCTGAAATGCTCAATGCACACGATTAGTCCGCAAAAGTATTGTCATCAATCACCAAAACTACTAAGGGATAAATATGCCCTTACACTATCCTACCCACGCAGTATTTAGATTTTGACACCTTAAAAGAGCATAATATTCTCAAGGGAAAGGTAGATAACTTCACTTATAATCTTTTGTTTAACCAAACATCTGTTGTGGACACATATTTGCCTGCGCCTGCTTTGTTTGGTTCTGTTGCCAGGGGCGAATACCGGATTATGCCTGCAGACATCATCGCCTACTGGAACGCTCACGCTGCTGCAGAGGCTGCGGAGGAGCCTCAACAGTGGGATGAGTGGATGCCTGCTCCTCAGCACCCCTACTACCCTCCAGGCTACTAATCGACTAACAAGTTAGGCCAAAAGCCTAAGCTTGGGGGAGTACGTGTTTCCACCGACTTTACATTCATGTTCACTTATTTAATTTGTCGGTGTCCACACTTTTTCATTGTACCATCCGTGCTTAGATTTCTTTTCTTGCTTTATTCTTGTGTATTTGAAAAACTTTAGAAAAACCAAAAAAATTAGTTGTAGTAATTTACTTTCTATGCATGCTTAGTAGTAGTACTAAAAGAATATCCAAAAAGATTTCCTTGTTCTTCTTTTGCTTGTTGGGAGGTTTCACGTGTAAATAGTTTTTCTCGTTTTTGTTTTCCCCTTTTATTTGCTTGTTCTAGAAAACCAAAAACTCCAAAAATATTTCATGTGTTTCTCTGAACTTCTTTTCTTTTTATTCGAGTTGCACCGAGGAGAAGACCCCGATGAAAATGTTGAGTGGCTCTCATATGAATAATTGTTGAACTAATAAAGAGCACATTTTACCTTGTCTTCTCCTGTTGAATAAATGTTTGCAGATTCCAGCTTAGTCCATGGCATTCTTGCACTATTATTATTTTCATATCGTTCGGTCGTGCAAGTGAAAGGCAATAATGACGACAATCGATGAACTGGCCGTGGCAAAGAGAAGCTGGTATGAACTCGACTTGTTCTGTTTGTGTAAATATGTTTAACCTAGTATCCAGGCTTCAGCCCATTATGATTAAACATGTTTGTAGTGATAATTAGAGATTATAGTTTCTCATGCCATGCATAAGTAGCTAGGAGTGGATAATGATTTATCTTGGATATCAACATAGAGTTAAAATGATTGTGATGTAGTATGATCATATTGTATATGATGATATGGTATCCTCCTCTGAATGTTTGAGTGGCTTGACTTGGCACATGTTCATACATGTAGTTGAATCAAAACCAACATAGCCTGTATGATATTTATGTTCATGGTGTTCATATCCTACTCATGCTAGTGTCCAATGTTACTTATGCATAATGCATGGTTATGATCGTTGTTGCTCTCTAGCTGGCCGCTTCTCAATCTAAATTGCTAGCCTTCGCCAGTACTAAGTGGGGATTCTGCTTGTACATCAAAAACCTTGAACCCAAAGTTATTCTAGATGAGTCCACCATACCTACCTATATGCGGTATTACCCTGCCGTCCTAAGTAAATTTGCATGTGCCACCTCTAAAAACTTCTAAAAAATTATCCTTTTTGTGTGTCTGGATCGTTCATGGAACGACAGGAGGTGGTCGATATCTTCCATGCTAAGCGGGTAATTCTCAGGTCGAGAGTTTATTCACTCGCCATCGCACGAGAAAATGGGCGGTAATAGGGATTCCTAGTCCCAAACTCAAAAATGCAAATAATTGAACAAAACTCCCCCGGGACTGATGTTGGTATGGACGACACTCGTTGTTCCGGACAAGCCGTGGAGTGTGATTGATGGTGGAGTGGGAGTAAACCTTTACTTTTATCGCTTGGGAACCGCCACTAGCGTGCTTGGCATGGAAGATGTTGATAACTGATGGTCGTGAAGTGAATAAGAAGGGTGCATGTCCCAAAATAATCATTTATCTCTGTTTCAAAAATTGAGCTCTAGCACACCTCTGTAAATCACTGTTTCCCTCTGCAAAGGGACTATCTATTTACTTTTATGTTGTCTCACCACCTTCTAAAACAAGTGCCAGAAACTGAGTAGAGCACAGTTATCATGATTTATGCATTGTGTGTAGATAATGCTGGGTGCGTCATGAGTGGATCTTTCCTACCATGAATTACAATGTTTAGTCGCTGCTTGAACTTTGGAGGTGCTCTGCATTTATGTTTTGCGGTCTCAGAAAGGGCTGGCGAGATACCACTATTGTCATATTATATCATGGTTGTTCTGACAACGTGTTGCCGTTTGAGATATCTTATTATTGCTCGCTAGCAGATTATGTCCTTGATATGAGTCATTATAATCTTTAAGAGTTATTGTTGACATGGTTATTTATAATTGGCTGAAAACTTGGGTGATGTTTAAGCTTATTTATGCAAACAAGAGCAAAAGAGTTCGTAAAAGTTTTTCTTTCTCACTTTCAGTTTATCAACTGAATTGCTTGAGGACAAGCAAAGGTTTAAGCTTGGGGGAGTTGATACGTCTCCAACGTATCTACTTTTTCTCACGCTTTTCCTCTTGTTTTGGACTCTAATTTGCATGATTTGAATGAAACTAACCCCGGACTGACGCAGTTTTCAGCAGAACTACCATGGTGTTGTTTTTGTGCAGAAATAAAAGTTCTCGGAATGGAACGAAACTTTGCGAGGATTTTTTATATAATAAAAGAGAATTACTGGAGCCAAGACCCACCAGAGAGGGCCGCTGGGTGGGCACAACCTACCAGGGCACGCCCCCCTCTCCTAGCGCGCCCAGGTGGGTTGTACCCACCTGGTGGCCCCGCAGACCTCAACCCTAACACTATAAATTCCTACTTTTGGAGAGAGAAATCAGGGAGAAAGAATTATCGTGATCCACGAGACGGCGCCGCCGCCAAGCCCTGTTCTTCCTCGGGAGGGCAGATCTGGAGTCCGTTTGGGGCTCCAGAGAGGGGGATCTTCATTCTTCGTCATCACCAACCCTTCTCCATCGCCAATTCCATGATGCTCCCCACCGGGAGTGAGTAATTCCTTCGTAGGCTCGTTGGTCGGTGAGGATTTGGATGATATTCATCATGTAATCGAGTTAGTTTTGTTAGGGCCTGATCCCTAGTATCCACTATGTTCTTAGATAGATGTTGCTATGACTTTGCTATGCTTAATGCTTATCACTTTGGGCTCGGGTGCCATGAACTCAGATCTGAATCGTTTATGAATTCATCATTATATCCATGTTTTAGATCCGATCTTGCAAGTTATAGTCACCTACTACGTGTTATTATCCGACAACCCCGGAGTGACAACAACCGGTTCCACTCTTGGTGATGACCGTAGTTTGAGGAGTTCATGTATTCACTATGTGTTAATGCTTTGTTCCCGTTCTCTATTCAAAGGAGGCCTTAATATCCCTTAGTTTCCAATATGGACCCCGCTGCCACGAGAGGGTAGGACAAAAGATGTCATGCAAGTTCTTTTAATAAAGCATGTATGACTATTTATGGAATACATGCCTACATTATATCGATGAACTAGATCTAGTGCCGTATCGCCCTAGGTTATAACTGTCACATGATGAATATCATCCAACAAGTCACCGGTCCAATGCCTACGAACTTTTCCATATTGTTTCTGCTAAGTTACTACTGCTATCATCATTGTTACACTTGCTACAAAATTACTGCTATCACTGTTAGTGTTACCGTTGCTGCTGTCACTACCATCAAACTATCATATTACTGTGCTACTGATCACTTTGCTGCAGATAATTAATCTCCAGTTGTGGTTGAATTGACAACTCAGCTGCTAATACCTTCAAATATTCTTTGGCTCCCCTTGTGTCGAATCTATAAATTTGGGTTGAATACTCTACCCTCGAAAACTGTTGCGATCCCCTATACTTGTGGGTTATCAGGCCTCCCACCTTTCCTATTCCTATTCGGAGTAGGAAGGGAAGAGGGGGAAGGGGGATCGTATTCCCTTTTTCCTTTCCTTCTTCCCTTTTCCTTCTCCAATTTGGCCAGCCCATATGGGGGGGCGCACCAGCCCCTTAGTGGCTGGTGTGTTTCCCTCTTGGCCCATTAGGCCCATATAGCTTGCCGGGAGTTGCCCGGAACCCCTTCCGGTGAACCGATACGTACCTGGTACCCCAGAACACTTCCGGTGTGCGAATACTATCGTCCTATATATGAATCTTTACCTCTCAACCATTTCGAGACTCCTCGTCATGTCTGTGATCTCATTCGGGACTCCGAACAAAATTCGGTCACCAAATCACATAACTATATAATACAAAAACGCCATCAATCGTTAAGCGTGCGGACCCTATGGGTTCGAGAACTATGTAGACATGACCAAGACACCTATCCGATCAATAACCAATGGCGTAACCTGGATGATCATATTGGTTCCTACATATTCTACGAAGATCTTTATCGGTCAAACTGTAATGACAACATACGTTATTCCCTTTGTCATCGGTATGTTACTTGCCCGAGATTCGATCATCGGTATCTTCATACCTAGTTCAATCTTGTCACCGGCAAGTCTCTTTACTCGTTCCGTAATGCATCATCCTGCAACTAACTCATTAGTCACATTACTTGCAAGGCTTATCATGATGTGCATTACCGAGAGGGCCCAGAGATACGTCTCCGATACTCGGAGTGACAAATCCTAATCTCAATCTATACCAACCCAACAAAAACCTTCGAAGATACCTGTAGAGCATCTTTATAATCACCCAGTTCCGTTGTGATGTTTGATAGCACACAAGGTATTCCTCCGGTATCTCATAGTCAAAGGAATATGTATAAGTCATGAAGAAAGCAATAGCAATAAAACTTAACGATCAACATGCTAAGCTAACGGATGGGTCTTGTCCATCACATCATTCTCCTAATGATGTGATGTGACGCCCGGATAATTAGGCTACAGTAATCCCACATTAATGATGCCACGTCACCACGGTTACTGTTGTTAATCTCGTGTTAGTTCAAAATCGATTTGAAATTCAAACTTAAAATAAAGTCAAACGGTAAAGATTTTCAAATATTAAAACTAAAATGTTGGGTTGTTGCCAAATAATGCATAGGTAATTATTGTGGAGAAATCACACTTTTATAAAATGTTTAAAGGCTCTAAAGTAATTAAAACAGCAGCTATGCCAATTAATTAAATGCCTTTTAAAAATAATAATAATGCAAACTATTTTAATTAGGTGTCAAACTTTTTGGGGCAGTAGAATAAATTATAACATTAACTTAGGAGTTCTATTTTTATTTTATAAAACAAAAATTAAAAGAATAAAATAGAAAAGAAAATGGATAAAGAAAATAGAAAACAAAAAACAAAGCCAAAAAAAAAGAGAAAGCAAACCCTCCCCCCCCACTGGGCATAGGCCCAGCAGGCGACCGGCCCAGCTGGCTTCCCGAACCAGGCCGGCCCAACCCCCC
>NC_057796.1:45602292-45609586 GCF_018294505.1 Triticum aestivum
TTCTCCCCTGACCCGATCTGGATCGGGGAGCTCGTTCCCCCCTGACCCGACGGCTGCGCCCAGCCCCGAACCAGCCATCCCGACCTGCCTCTCCATCGCCGGCGCCTTCGGACCTCGTCGCACCCCATGGTCGACGTCCACCCCACCAGCGCAAGGCCACGGTGCCCCCCCATCGCCGGATCGTCGCCGCTCCTCCGTGTCGGCCAACGCCATGACGACCGCGTTGACCTGCTGCTCCGACGCCTCCCCGGCCCCCTCGAGCTCGCACACGCCCTCCCCTGTGAGCCCCTTGCCCAATCCCCCTCCGCCTCCCGCCGTAGGTCGCCGTCCGCGCTCCGACCCTGCTCCGCCCTAGTAGCGTTGCCCCGTGCTCGTGCGCGGCCTCGCCGTGGTTACCAGCCACCATGTGTGGTTGCGCCCGCGCCGCGCCTGAGCCCCGACCCTGCTCGCTACCGCCGCCGTTCTGCGACAACCCTGTTGCTTCGGCCTGACCTCGCCCCTCCCCCATTGTTGCCGTACCCCGTCGTAGCTTCCGTCATAAGTCGCCGTAGCCGCTGCACCGACCACCCCTAGCACGAGCCAGTGGTGCCGCCCGCAGCCCCACAGCCCCCTCCTCCCCAGCGCACGCCCTGGCCGGCCCTGGCCAGGCGCTGTGGCCACCAGCGCCTTGAGCCCGTGCGTGCCCTGCCAGAGAAGTCGGGCTGGCCCTATGACATGTGGGGCCAGCCGGCCAGTTAATTAACTTAGGCCTACCCCACCACTTAATTAACCCTCTGTTAAAATAAACTACTAGTTAAAACTACTGTCAATGACATGTGGCCCCCCCACCTAATCTGTTAAAATTAATTAAACAATTATATTACACTGTCTCTATGACAGTTGGGTCCTACCAGCCAGTTTGACCAGTCAACGTTGACCCAGTTGACTGTTGACTGGACTGTTGACAGAGTCAACTGGGCCCGCTGTCAGCCACATGTGCACCTCTCTGGGTACACTCTCTGTGTACCCATAGCATTTTATTCTTTTATCTTGAAATAATATTAAATCCAAAGAATTTAGAAAATGATTTAAAAACTTTAAAAATTTATATAAAATAAACCGTAGCTCGGATGAAAATATTTTCAACATGAAAGTTGCTCAGAACGACGAGACGAATTCGGATACGCAGTCCGTTCGTCCACCACACCTCCCTAACCTATCGAACTCGCAACTTTCCCCCTCCGGTCCGTCTGTCCGAAAACGCGAAACATCGGGAAGACTTTCCCGGATGTTTCCCCCCTTCACCGGTACCACCTCATACCGCGTTAGAACACGTCTAGCTCTGCCTGTTGTCTTGTTATGCACTTGCTTGCTATGTATTTACTGTTTCTCCCCCCTCTTCTCTTCGGTAGACCCCGTGACGATGCTGATGCCCCTGTGGTCGACTACGTCACCGATGACCCCTCCTTCTTGTCTGAGCAACCAGGCAAGCCCCCCCCCCCTTGATCACCAGATATCGCCTACTCTACTCTCTACTACTTGCATTAGAGTAGTGTAGCATGTTACTGCTTTCGATTAATCCTATTCTGTTGCATAGCCTGTCATTGTTGCTACAGTCGTTCCCCTTACCTGCTATCCTACTGCTTAGTATAGGATGCTAGTTTTCCATCAGTGGCCCTACATTCTTGTCCGTTTGCTGTGCTATACTATCGGACCGTGATCACCTGGGCGGTGATCACCTCTCTGTTGAGCCTAGGTGGGGCTGCGACGTGTTGATCTTACGAGGCCGGGCATGACCCAGAAAAGTGTGTCCGGCCAAATGGGATCGAGCGTGTTGGGTTATGTGGTGCACCCCTGCAGGGAAGTTTATCTATTCGAATAGCCGTGTCCCTCGTTAAAAGGACGACCCGGAGTTGTACCTTGACCTTATGACAACTAGAACTGGATACTGAATAAAATACACCCTTCCAAGTGCCAGATACAACCCGGTGATCGCTCTCTAACAGGGCGACGAGGAGGGGATCGCCGGGTAGGATTATGCTATGCGATGCTACTTGGAGGACTTCAATCTACTCTCTTCTACATGCTGCAAGATGGAGATGGCCAGAAGCGTAGTCTTCGACTGGACTAGCTATCCCCCTCTTGTTCTGGCATGCTGCAGTTTAGTCCACTGATATGGCCCTTTACACATATACCCATTGCATATGTAGTGTAGCTCCTTGCTTGCGAGTACTTTGGATGAGTACTCACGGTTGCCTTTCTCCCTCTTTTCCCCTTTGTATACCTGATTGTCGCAACCAGATGCTGGAGTCCAGGAGCTAGAGATCCCGAGGATGATTCTACATGGAGTTCGGCTTCGAGGAGTAGTTAGGAGGTCCCAGGCAGGAGGCCTTGCCTTTTCGATCATTGCTACTTTTGTGCTAGCCTTCTTAAGGCAAACTTGTTTAACTTATGTCTGTACTCAGATATTGTTGCTTCCGCTGACTCGTCTGTGATCGAGCACTTGTATTCGAGCCCTCGAGGCCCCTGGCTTGTATTATAATGCTTGTATGACTTATTTATGTTTTAGAGTTGTGTTGTGATATCTTCCCGTGAGTCCCTGATCTTGATCGTACACATTTGCGTGCATGATTAGTGTACGGTCAAATCGGGGGCGTCACAAGTTGGTATCAGAGCCAACTGCCTGTAGGAATCCCCCTTTCCAACTCCTTGACCGAAGTCGAATCTAGTCGTTGAAAAACTTTTACTAACATGGCTGTGTGGCTTACGGGCCCACGTCGCCATTGGGTGGTAGTAGGATCTTTTACTCCTTGTCTATACTCTGGGACTCTGATCTCTCTTCTATTCGGGTTAAGTGAATTCTACTAAATCTAACATTAGGATCTCGTTATCACTTTCACCCGGAGAGCCCCTTATTACTGATGATCGTCTGCTGCCCGTGAAGACCCTGAAGATACTCTCCGCTGATAACCCGAGAACTTGTGTTCATCGCTTTTGCAATTCCCTTTCATCGATAAACTCCTATGGATAACCACGTATACTCGCCATTCATACAATGTTTCCCAGATGATCTTGTTATTACAAGATACCCCGAAATTCTCTCTGTTGTTCCGAGAATCCTTTGAGCTTACTACCTTGCTGTTCTTTGTCACCTGAATACCCCTAAGGATAATCCTCGCACTTACCGAGTATCCGCTCATCCCCAAATGATTCATGTATTTCACAAAGTCTCGAAATACCATTCAATCTTCCGAAAATCCTCAGCAACCTATTGCTCTAGAATTTCTTGCTTGCTTGCATTATGGTTAATCCCATAAGTCTCGTAATCTTATTGGCATCTCTTGTCATTATCATTTTGAGTCCGTTGATTCAATTTGTTGCGAATGCTCGCAATCCTCAATCATATCCTAGAATTCGCCCTTCCGGCTCAGACGTCGTTTTAAAACGTGAGCTGGATCTCGACCTATCAAATTGCCATCGATTGTACCCCTAAGCCTACTCAACTTATCCATCCTTGATCAGAGCGTTGCTTCTGACCCCCTGATTTGGAAATCATAATTCTTTTGCATTTGAACTTTGAGTTAGTCAGTTGCTTCTATAATCAGATCTCCTTGCATTCTTCTTCCTCTGGTTGAGTACTAATGCTCACATCAGATCCCTTGTGGACCACCAGACCCTTTTGTGGGATCTTATCCGACAATGTCCTTCATATTAAATAAGCTTGTGAGCTTTTCCTCGGATACATGATGCCTTTGGTAAATTGTATCCTCTGCTTTGTGAACCATGCTCTACTTTCGAGCTTGTGTTAATTACTCCAAAAAAAAATTTTGTGGTATATGTTCCTAAGATGCCTCGATGGGTTGAACCAATGCCGTACCTAATCTATGTGAGCCCGAAAGATTTCACGGGCCATACTCATCTGGTATTTCACCAGGTAAAACTTTCGACAACTAATGTCATTATCAAATACGAGAGGCGAATGGAAGGTTATGCATTGAAGAAGTGGGAGTCGACCTTGAACCTTTGTGTTCATGCCCATGGACACGATGTAGATCCTATCATGGAAGCTTCTCTTAAATTAATTATTCCCTTGGTATAAGTTCATCTTATATCTGGGATCTGGCCTTTTGCAATCGTGGTTCCGACCATGTTCTCCTTTAAATACCATTTCTTGGACAAGTTAAATCACTTGTCTTCTGCAGGTCAATACGCCTGCCCAACCTCTATTATGATCTACCTTTGAGTATTACCCCTGGTATCTCGGGGATATCTTACCATTGCACTACATCTTATAAACTTTGATGAAGTACTACCTTACCTTGTCTTTGTCACTTCATGGGCTCTGGGTTGTTTGTCAACCGAGAACACCGAATAGTGAATCAAGTCCGCACTCCGATTCAATAACTCTAAGTACTTTTCGTTACTTACGAGTTTAATAATCATTTAAGTCATTCCTACCCTGGTCGGCTATATCATTAGCGTGCTAAATTTTAACTGTGCTACCTGGTCCTTAACCCCGGAGCACAACTTTCGGTGATGAGCTAAGCTTACGCCGATCTTCCTCTCATACCATTTCACCTTGAACAACAAGCTTGATTTCAAGCTTGTGTCCTACCCATGGTTCCAATAACCGTCTGCTCCATCACTTCTTTGACTTGATGTCGTCGCTGATTGATTACATCTTCATGAAATCTCTCGACAAATATGTCGTGATTATCATCAACCTTATGCGCTCTTCCAGGATATCGATTGGGTTCATGATGAGAAATACCATCCTTGCCCTCGATGATTTGTGTTATCATCGACCACTTTATTGCCTTCCCACCAACACAAGCTTGTTCGTGTTTGGTGTTATACCTTGAGTTCCGTGCTATCCAGCAATTGTTCTTCTTTACCTTGGAGTATTACCATCTTTTATGTCAAGTATGTCGTAAGAATTTCACCACCTCGCATGACATCTTTGTACAGTGATACTTCTCCCCATCACCATTCTTTCTTGGTCCCCGTGTTGTTTCTAAAAGGAATACCAACAAATGGTTTGTGGTGTGTAAATTCTAACTTCTAGCAACCCTATTGCTTTGAAGTCATTGGTCTATAGTTTCATTCTACGTCTATGGCTTAATGAATCATCATTCAAACATTGATTGTGCTACCTAGCCCATATTTCGGGTGCACATTTCAACCAATGTTTAACTGTGTATGTTTTCCTCGAGCATACATCATTAAGTCATTCGATCTAGCTAATGTTATCTCCTTGTTCACATAGTGGTGGAAATCCATCTTTTGGAAATCTCAATGGATCGTCGCTGAGTCAATCAGTCACCTCCTCACCTCTCCTTGATTTAATTATGAACCCTTGTTCGGAACTCGCTTCCATAGTTCATCTCCCGAGAATCTTCGATGTCGTTTCGACAATTTGTGTTGCACCTTTTCTTCTCAGGGATCCTGAGTCTGAGTTATCCTGACATCAATCAGATCTGAATCTCGGTCAGATATGATGGTTGGAACATATTTCCAAGAGTTATAACATTGGCCTATTTATGACCCGGTAAGGTGATGTCATGCCTAACACACCTGGCTGGAGGACCTATTGTTAAAGTTTCCTTTTTGGCAAGGTTAGTCATTCTTCCGTGAGGAAATTGTAAGACTTATTCTATAGGTTGTTCCTGATGGATCCTTTTTATTTCCAAAGTCTGATCTTCACCTGTTGACCATGTCAATGCTATCTCGAAGCATGTTTATGGTACTCCGATTTTCAACAGGAACATTTGAAGCCCAATGCTAAATGTTTCCTGCTCAATTATCCAAACACCGCTGTATGGGTAATGTCATGAAATTTCCCTCCCCTTACCTAAAGGATTTTCTACATTATATCCTGTCGTGGATATCATGTTCTGGTTGCCCTTGGGAAGCATATACCCCTGAAAGGCATGTTTAAACACATTTTCCTTTCCATTGTTCTGTTTAATTTGATAATCATAATTTCCTTTCCATTGTTTGGTTTAACCTTTCTTGTGGTCTATATGATCTAAGCAGTAATATTCTCCTGCTTATGTAAACACCTCGGTGTACAATTCTGTCAGCAAGCCCCTGTTACTATTGTTGGTGACATTTCGGTAACCACCGATGGACGAGAACTTTGCCTAATGGTCCGCCTCGTTTCAACGAGCAGGAAAATGTTTCTCTTCGTCCCTCGCCCTTGGTACCGACGATGTTGCTGACATATAACTGACAGGCTACCCTCTGACAAGCCTTGCTATCATGATCGAGCAAGATGTCATCGCCCTTCCTACTTTTAACCCACATGGTGGGCCCATACCCCACAGTTCCACAGGATCGAAACCTGACTCTCCTGTGCACCCCCTGTTCCCTAATTTATTCATCGCGCGTGGCCTCGTATGTAATTCACGGACCACCGTCCTACTGATCTATACTGGCATCAGACATAATACTTATTCCCGTTGCTCAGAATCCTTCAGGCATCAAATGATTGCCTGCCTGCTCGAAACTTCCCCACGATACCTCCTTACTTTACTCTCGATATTTTCTTAAATTTCCATTCGAGAGTTACTTTCTGCCACCTTTCCCGATGTTATCAACCAGATAGTCAACCGTTCAGAGGCCTATTATTCCGAAGTTACCCTTTGTCCTTCGTAAGTACGATGGAGTTCCCGAAGGAAGGATGCCAGCTTCATCATGATGACCTGAAGCAGGAAAATGAAGACATCAACGTAATGGATCAACCGCTTCGAGAAGAGCAACCAAGACCATGAACACTCCGTAGAATTTCCTAACCCGAACCTTCCCCCTTTACTTCCCTCTTAAATCTCGGGACGAGATTTCTTGTAGTGGAGGAGAATTGTGACGCCCGGATAATTAGGCTACAGTAATCCCACGTTAATGATGCCACGTCACCACGGTTACTGTTGTTAATCTCATGTTAGTTCAAAATCGATTTGAAATTCAAACTTAAAATAAAGTCAAACGGTAAAGATTTTCAAATATTAAAACTAAAATGTTGGGTTGTTGCCAAATAATGCATAGGTAATTATTGTGGAGAAACCACACTTTTATAAAATGTTTAAAGGCTCTAAAGTAATTAAAACAGCAGCTATGACAATTAATTAAATGCCTTTTAAAAATAAT
This sequence comes from Triticum aestivum, assembly GCF_018294505.1. Classification (NCBI taxonomy): domain Eukaryota; kingdom Viridiplantae; phylum Streptophyta; class Magnoliopsida; order Poales; family Poaceae; genus Triticum; species Triticum aestivum. The sequence continues at coordinate 45,609,418 of NC_057796.1, forward strand.
AATAATGCAAACTATTTTAATTAGGTGTCAAACTTTTTGGGGCAGTAGAATAAATTATAACATTAACTTAGGAGTTGTATTTATATTTTATAAAACAGAAATTAAAAGAATAAAATAGAAAAGAAAATGGATAAAGAAAATAGAAAACAGAAAACAAAGCCAAAAAAAA
>NC_057796.1:45610049-45623277 GCF_018294505.1 Triticum aestivum
TCCATCGCCGGCGCCTTCGGACCTCGTCGCGCCCCATGGTCGATGTCCACCCCACCAGCGCAAGGTCACGGTGCCCCCCCATCGCCGGATCGTCGCCGCTCCTCCGTGTCGGCCAACGCCATGACGACCGCGTTGACTTGCTGCTCCGACGCCTCCCCGGCCCCCTCGAGCTCGCACACGCCCTCCCCTGTGAGCCCCTTGCCCAATCCCCCTCCGCCTCCCGCCGTAGGTCGCCGTCCGCGCTCCGACCCTGCTCCGCCCTAGTAGCGTTGCCCCGTGCTCGTGCGCGGCCTCGCCGTGGTTACCCGCCACCATGTGTGGTTGCGCCCGCGCCGCGCCTGAGCCCCGACCCTGCTCGTTACCGCCGCCGTTCTGCGACAGCCCTGTTGCTTCGGCCTGACCTCGCCCCTCCCCCGTTGTTGCCGTACCCCGTCGTAGCTTCCGTCGGAAGTCGCCGTAGCCGCTGCACCGACCACCCCTAGCACGAGCCAGTGGTGCCGCTCGCAGCCCCACAGCCCCCTCCTCCCCAGCGCACGCCCTGGCCGGCCCTGGCCAGGCGCTGTGGCCACCGGCGCCTTGAGCCCGTGCGTGCCCTGCCAGAGAAGTCGGGCTGGCCCTATGACATGTGGGGCCAGCCGGCCAGTTAATTAACTTAGGCCTACCCCACCACTTAATTAACCCTCTGTTAAAATAAACTACTAGTTAAAACTACTGTCAATGACATAGGCCCCCCCCCACCTAATCTGTTAAAATTAATTAAACAATTATATTACACTGTCTCTATGACAGTTGGGTCCTACCAGCCAGTTTGACCAGTCAACGTTGACCCAGTTGACTGTTGACTGGACTGTTGACTGAGTCAACTGGGCCCGCTGTCAGCCACATGTGCACCTCTCTGGGTACACTCTCTGTGTACCCATAGCATTTTATTCTTTTATCTTGAAATAATATTAAATCCAAAGAATTTAGAAAATGATTTAAAAACTTTAAAAATTTATATAAAATAAGCCGTAGCTCGGATGAAAATATTTTCAACATGAAAGTTGCTCAGAACGACGAGACGAATCCGGATACGCAGTCCATTCGTCCACCACACCTCCCTAACCTATCGAACTCGCAACTTTCCCCCTCCGGTTCGTCTGTCCGAAAACGCGAAACATCGGGAAGACTTTCCCGGATGTTTCCCCCCTTCACCGGTACCACCTCATACCGCGTTAGAACACGTCTAGCTCTGCCTGTTGTCTTGTTATGGACTTGCTTGCTATGTATTTACTGTTTCTCCCCCCTCTTCTCTTCGGTAGACCCCGTGACGATGTTGATGCCCCTATGGTCGACTACGTCACCGATGACCCCTCCTTCTTGTCTGAGCAACCAGGCAAGCCCCCCCCTTGATCACCAGATATCGCCTACTCTACTCTCTACTACTTGCATTAGAGTAGTGTAGCATGTTACTGCTTTCGATTAATCCTATTCTGTTGCATAGCCTGTCATTGTTGCTACAGTCGTTCCCCTTACCTGCTATCCTACTGCTTAGTATAGGATGCTAGTTTTCCATCAGTGGCCCTACATTCTTGTCCGTTTGCTGTGCTATACTATCGGACCGTGATCACCTGGGCGGTGATCACGGGTATATACTATATACATTATATACATGACACATGTGGTGACTAAAGTCGGGTCGGCTCGAGGAGTACCCGCAAGTGATTCTGATGAGGGGGCTGAAAGGACAGGTGGCTCCACCCCGGTAGAGGTGGGCCTGGGTTCCTGACGGCCCCCGACTGTTACTTTGAGGCGGAGCGACAGGGCAGGTTGAGACTGCCTAGGAGAGAGGTGGGCCTGGCCCTGGTCGGCGTTCGCGGATACATAACACGCTTAACGAGTTCTTGGTATTTGATCTGAGTCTGGCCATTTGGTCTATACGCACTAACCATCTACGTGGGAGTAGTTATGGGTATCCCGACGTCGTGGTATCAGCCAAAGCTCTTCTGACGTCAGCGACTGAGTGGCGCGCGCCGCATTGGACCGTAAGCTCGCGCTTGTATTAAGGGGGCTAGGTCTGCTTCCGGCCGCGTACGCAACGTGCAGGTGTGCATAGGGCGATGGGCCCAGACCCCTGCGCGCATAGGTTTAGACCGGCGTGCTGACCTCTCTGTTGAGCCTAGGTGGGGCTGCGACATGTTGATCTTACGAGGCCGGGCATGACCCAGAAAAGTGTGTCCGGCCAAATGGGATCGAGCGTGTTGGGTTATGTGGTGCACCCCTGCAGGGAAGTTTATCTATTCGAATAGCCGTGTCCCTCGGTAAAAGGACGACCCGGAGTTGTACCTTGACCTTATGACAACTAGAACTGGATACTGAATAAAATACACCCTTCCAAGTGCCAGATACAACCCGGTGATCGCTCTCTAACAGGGCGATGAGGAGGGGATCGCCGGGTAGGATTATGCTATGCGATGCTACTTGGAGGACTTCAATCTACTCTCTTCTACATGCTGCAAGATGGAGATGGCCAGAAGCGTAGTCTTCGACTGGACTAGCTATCCCCCTCTTGTTCTGGCATGCTGCAGTTCAGTCCACTGATATGGCCCTTTACACATATACCCATTGCATATGTAGTGTAGCTCCTTGCTTGCGAGTACTTTGGATGAGTACTCACGGTTGCCTTTCTCCCTCTTTTCCCCTTTGTATACCTGATTGTCGCAACCAGATGCTGGAGTCCAGGAGCTAGAGATCCCGAGGATGATTCTACATGGAGTTCGGCTTCGAGGAGTAGTTAGGAGGTCCCAGGCAGGAGGCCTTGCCTTTTCGATCGTTGCTACTTTTGTGCTAGCCTTCTTAAGGCAAACTTGTTCAACTTATGTCTGTACTCAGATATTGTTGCTTCCGCTGACTCGTCTGTGATCGAGCACTTGTATTCGACCCCTCGAGGCCCCTGGCTTGTATTATAATGCTTGTATGACTTATTTATGTTTTAGAGTTGTGTTGTGATATCTTCCCGTGAGTACCTGATCTTGATCGTACACATTTGCGTGCATGATTAGTGTACGGTCAAATCGGGGGCGTCACATGTGATCTCGTTCATCAAATGACAACACATGTCTATGGTTAGGAAACTTAACCATCTTTAATTAATGAGCTAATCTAGTAGAGGCTTACTAGGGACACTATGTTTTTGTCTATGTATCCACACAAGTATCAAGTTTCCGGTTAATACAATTCTAGCATGAATAATAAACATTTATCATGATATAAGGAAATATAAATAACAACTTTATTATTACCTCTAGGGCATATTTCCTTCATGACCTGGCTTGTGGGTCCCACAAACCCCCGTCTGACCTAATTCCAAGCCTATAAGTACAGACTCCCAGAGAGAGAAAATTAGAGAGAAAGTGTCGTCGCGTTTTATGATACGGAGCTGCCGCCATCTCCCGTTCTTTCGAGAGCCCTAATCTGTAGTCCGTTCGAGGTTCGGAGAGAGGGATTTGCCACTGTCATCATCACCAACCCTTCTCCATAAACAATTTCATGATCCTCACCATCATTAGTGAGTAATTCCGTTGTAGGCATACTGGATGGTGATAGAGGTGGGTGAGATTTCTTATGTAATCGTGTCAACTTGTTAGGGTTTGATCCCTAGTATTCACTATCTTCTGAGATTGATGTTACTATGACTTTGTTATGCTTAATGCTTGCCACTAGTGAAAAGACGTGGATGTTTCCTAGAGGGTAGTGATAACCCACAAGTATAGGGGATCGCAACCGCTTTTGAGGGTAGTATTTCACCCAAATTTATTGATTCGAAACAATGGGAACCGAAGAATATTTTCAAGTATTAGCAGTTGAGTTGTCAATTCAACCACACCTCGAGAAATAAATATCTGCAGCAAAGTGTTTAGTAGCACAGTAGTATGATAGTTTGGTAGCCGTAGTAACAGTAGTAGTAGCAAAAGTAACTTGGCGAAGATGAATATGTGAAAAGCGTAGGCATTGGATCAATGATGGATATTTGTGTTGGATGACATTCATCATATAACAGTCACAATAGCTCCAATTCATCAATGTAAAGTAGGCATGTATTATGTATAGTCATATGTGCTTATAACAAGAACTTGCATGACATTTTTTTGTCCTACCCTCCCATGGCAGCGGGGTCCATAGGGAAATCTAATGGATATTAAGGCCACCTTTTAATAGAGAACCGGGACAAAGCATTAACACATGGTGAATACATGAACTCCTCAAACTACGATCATCACTGAAAAGAATCCCAACTATTGTCACTTTGGGATATGCGGATCACTACACATAATAGGTGCATATAACTTGCAAGATAGGATTAAGAACTCAAATATATTCATGAAAACATAGAGGGTTCAGATCTAAAATCATGGCACTTGGGCCCTAGTGAAAAGCATTAAGCATAGCAAAATCATAGCAACATCAATCTCAGAAAAAGTGTATACTAGGGATCAAGCCCTAACAAATTGACTCAATTACATGATGAATCTCATCTAACTCCATCACCGGACAACAAGCCTACGAAGGAATAACTCACTCCTGGGAGTGAGCATCATTAAATTGGTGACGAAGGAGGGTTGCACTAGTGGAAAAAAGCCTAGCTATGGTGTGGCCAAAAAATGCCTTGCTGGCGTAGACACCCAACGCCACAAATATGGCGCTAGTGAAAACAATTTAGTGGTGGCGTTGGCAGACATGTCAGCAGTATTTTAGTACTGATGGCGTGCCACCTGGCTAACGCCAGCAATATGTTGTGTTAGCTATGGCGTTTGTTGTGAGGCAACGCCAGCAATTTGTATTTTTCAGTAATAAAAATATATATACCCAGCTATTAGTATATGTGTAGCCATTTAAACTTCTAGTGCTAACTTCAAATCCACAAACAGTAGTGATCAACTAGGTTGCTACCTACAAGCAAAAGTTATCCGGTAGCTAGCTACAAGCAAAAGTTATCCTCATCTCACGCAACTTGTTATCCGCTAACTAGCTACGATGAAGAATGATCCTCATCTCACGCAACTTGTTCATGTTGCTCTGTCCCTCCTTTCTGAAATAGACTTTGCAGGTCTTCAGGTTCTCCCTCTCGACCTTCAGGAGCCGTATCTCCTTCATAGACTCGATATCGGTGGCCAGTAGCTCCTTCTAGTCAATGAGCTTCAATTTCTTATTGCAGAGATCAGAGTTCTCGTCGATCATCTCTTCCTTCTCTTTCTTCAGGGAGTCATTCAACTCCTTAAGTGCCTTCATTGTACTCTCCTTTGACGCGACAAGCTCACGGCTAAGCATGTCCATGTCACGTACCGGTAGCTGCTGCTGGATCGGTTCTGGAGATGGGTCTCGTACATACGCCTAGCAAGTCAAATATTTGAAATCATCAATAATGAATGGTTAGATGATATATGTATATATGCATGTGTTTGCAATGCTCATGGATGTTCTTGTAATCTTACCTGGTTGGTGCTCGTTTTGCCTTTGTCAACTTCATAGGCTGAGAAGTTACACGAGGACTGGTAGTTGCTGTTATAGCTAGTCATGGCTGGAACTTCAAAATAATAACAAGTATAGGTTATTATGACAAGAACCAAACACTCATGGGAAGTGATCTAGTGCCAATCACTACAAAGACCCTACAATAACATGGATGTTTTACTCTCTTCCTTTACCAAAGACCCTACAATTTAGCATTACGAACACTACAATTTAACAATTTAACGCTACAATTTAGCATTAGGAACACTACATTAATTAGGAATAGTGGCGATTCCAGTAGGGAGGCTTCAATAGGCTTAAGCCTACCCTCCAAAAATCATATTTAAGCTAAACATACCATTTGACAAGTATATTCTCGTGGTTTACATGCAACAACTGCAATGCATTTGCTAATTAGACTTAGGGAATTTGTGTTTTAAGCCTTCTCTCCAATATCCTACTAGATTCTCCATTGATTAGGAACACTACATTAGGAACACTACAGGAGGCGAAGATGGAGGCGATGAACCCTAGCAGTTCGTTGCTTCCGCCGCCGTCGAAGAAACCCTAGCTCAAAACGAACTGAAATCCAATCAAATTGGAGGGCAACGAGCGGCGAGAGAGGGAGAGAGGGGGAGAGAGCGGAAGATTACCTAACCACCGGCGAGAGAGAGAGAGAGAGAGAGGGCGGCGAGATAGGGAGAGGAAAGGGGAACAAGAGAGAGGGAGTGGGGTGAGGTTGTGTTGCCCTGGTTTTGACCCCCAAGGCCTCCTAATACTTGGGCTTGGCCCAACGCTATAAAAAAGATCACCACATAAAAAACTAAAAAGAAAAAATGGTTAGTATTTTCATTTAAAATGATAAAATTTAATAAAAATAAACTATAATATACTATAAACATTTGGAAGTGTCAAACTACATATTTGAAGGCTCAAAACTACATATTGCAAGTTCCAAACTAAAAAGGAAAAGGTAAATTTGAAATCTCAAAGTACATATTTTAAAAATTGTCAGTATTTCCATTTAAAATAATATAAATTTAATAAAAGTAAACTATAATATACTATATAAAGATCACCACATAAAAAACTAAAAAGAATTTTTTTTGAAGTGTCATACTACATATTTGAAGGCTCAAAACAAAATATTTCAAGTTTCAGACTAAAAAGGAAAAAAAATTGAAGTCTCAAAGTTCATATTTTAAAAATTGTCAATACTTCCATTTAAAATAATATAAATTTAATAAAAGTAAACTATAATATACTATAAAAAGATCACCACATAAAAAACTAAAAAGAAAAAAATTGAAAGTATCAAACAACATATTTGAAAGCTCAAAACTATATATTTCAAGTCTTAAACTAAAAATTAAAAAAAAAGTAAATTTGAAGTCTCAAAGTACATTACTGACGTGGGTACCAACATTACGCCACAAATAAACATAATACTGCTGGCGTTCCATGCTATTCCATGCTAGCACTATATTACGCCTGGTACAAATTGTTGATCCCATATACTTCTCACGCTCACCTGTTTTACAATGCCACCACTATGCCCCTACTAATATCGTACCAAATAAGCCAACGCCACCACTATTTGAAAAAAATAGTGCCGGCGTTGGTTGAAAATGACGCGCCACCAACGAAAGTTGCAGCTAGCATTTTTTCCACTAGTGTTGGTGATGATGATGGCGACGAATCCTCCTCTCCAGTGCCCCGAATGGACTCCATATTAGCCCTCCCGATGAAGAACAGGAGGTGGCGACGACTCTGTATTGTACAACGCGATGAAAATTCTTCTCTTATTTTTTTCTCGGGGAAAAGGAATTTGTACGCTTGAGATTAGGGTCAACGGAGCCACATGGGCCCCACAAGGCATCTAGGTGCGCCAAGAGGCCCGGGCGGCTGCGCGTTGTTGCCTTGTTGGCAACTGGTGCCCCCCGGTGGATCTTCACTTTAGTATTTTTTATATATTTCATAAAAAATCAAATCTCCAATAAGTTTAGTCCAATTCCGAGAACTTCTATTTTTGCACAAAAAACAACACCATGACAGTTCTGCTGAAAACGGCGTCAGACCAGGTTAGTTTCATTCAAATCATGCAAATTAGAGTTCAAAACAAGAGCAAAATTGTTTAGAAAAGTAGATACGACAGAGACGTATCTGGGTTGAATAGGCACTCTAAAACAATTACGGATTAGCCTTGAACATATGCGAAATAAAACTAGGGTTTAATTTGTTAGGAATAAAACCTAAATATAGTAGGCTCAACACTGCTACCACAACATTGCTCCAAGTATCCGCAACAGTTGGCTCTCTCAAGTACTCCAGGCCAAACACTGCTACCACAGCATTGCAGAACCTATACATGGATTCTACACATGTGGACTCGCTCATGTGGATATACTCATCAACAAGATCACCGAGTATTCCGTATGCAAGCATCCGAGTAGCTCCAATGCATTTTTGATAAGAGGAGAAGTCAACCTTTCATAGGGAACCCTCCTTACATTCGAAATAGTTATCGTATGCCACCACCCGCTTCCAGATATGATTGAACAAATGTCTAGCTATCCGGAAGCGGCGCCGAAATAGGTTGTGCTTGAAGAGTGAGTCAGCAGACTGGACGGAGCACATGTGACTCGGCCGACGCATCCAGAGATTTCAGTTGGCCGGATATTCCTTCGAATTACAATAATAAACTTTTCAAAAAGAAAGAAGGATACTTTCCAAACTTTACACCGATGGTTTGCAAATCGGAAACCGTGCACGTCTAGTAATTATTCGCACACGGTGATTTCCTTCCAAAAGTTTACGGCATCTCCAACACGCCTTCACTTGGCACGCCTTCTTCTCCTTGGTACAAGCTCGACAAGAGAAACAGGGCACCGGCCTCCGCCGTCGTCGCGTTTCACCTCATCAATCGACGACCATGATGCAACCGCCGCTCGGCAAGAAGACAAAAGGGCGCGAATACAGAGAAGTGCAAGTTTGGGCTCTGGAAGAAGTTCTCCAAGCTCGCTGTGCTCTCCAGCGCCAACCTCGCCATCGTCATGTATTTCGAGGCCGGCAAAGGGTACACTTTCGGCAGCCCTTCCATCGAAGCCGTCCTGGGTCACGTCGGCTACAACGACGCCAATGTTCATGTTGCTGCTGACGATGTGGAGTGGGAGGCCCTCGAGGCATTGTGTCGTGAGATAGAGAAGAAAGGCATGGAGGTGGCCGCGGAGGCTGCCTCGATGAGCGTCGTCGGAAGAAGGTGGTAGGCGTGCATATGTAGGCCGGGAAGAGGTTCTGGTGGGAGGCGGACGTTGAGGCGCTCGGGGAGGCCGAGCTACAGGAGTTCGAAAGGCGCTCCAGCGCCTCAAGGACAACGTGGGCCACCGCACCGACAATCTGATGTCCGCTCTATTGTCACATTAGCTTTCGTAGGGCGGGCCATGCGTCCGTTATTTGCCCGTGGTCTTCGTTAATTGTGCCATCTGAAAAGAAAATTAATGTCAAAAGGTAGTCCCTTTTTAATTGCCTTTTGCTACACTGTATGATTACCAGGGACTATTTTATAAGTGACTTGAAACAATTGAGGAGTTAGGTGTTTCGAGAACCAAGATCAATGGACCTGTCTTCTACTTTTGTATTAAAAGTAAAATATTGTGTGCATGTGAATATGCGATCTTCGCTACAAAATGAAGTTTTCATCCGTCCAAAATCGCGAGGCACGTGTCTCCCATCCTACGAATGGCACACTAGTGCGCAGTTTTTCATGTATATTTTTAATACACAAAAAATAGGTACTCAACAACCTTTTTGGAATTACACGATAAATATTTCTGAATTCAAATTGAACACTTTTTCAGTACAAAATAGACTTTTTTCATAAAATGAACATTTTCAAATAAACAAAATTGATTAAAAATACACATCAACATTGAAAAAATGATGAACAATTTTTAAATACACATCGAATATTTTATTATTACATGATAAACATTTTTAATAGATGGTTAGAGTTTTAAAAAATACAAAATGACAAATATTAAAAAATTGTTAACATTTTATAGTATATGATGAATATTTTATAATACACTGTGAACATTTTTAATACAGTTAACACATTCAAAAAATACACAAAGAATACTTTTAGAAATATGTTATGAACACTTTTTAAAATGTGAATATTTTTTAAATACATGATGTACTATTTTTAAATACACCTCGAACATCTTAAAATATCCAACAAACATTCTTTTAAACGCACCGAACATTTTCTTAAAGCTGATGAACAAAGAAATAAGAGTCCTATATATTGAAGTAATGATAAGAAATATAAACGAAAAGGTAAAAAGGTAAATCTACTTAAAATAGGTGAACAAGAAAATAAAATAAAAACCAAATAAGGAAAAGGGACAAGAAAATAAAAAGGTTGTCGTCGAAGACTGGAAGCTAGAGCTATATATTCCGTACACGGCGTTTCAGCGCCCAAGCCCAGCTGCACTCGTTATCCTTGGCGTTGGCTTCGCTATGGGGATCCGTGAAAGGTGATTTGACTGTTATGGTGTGGGCGCTAGAAAATGGCGCGGGAGCGGAAAATACGGTATGTCACAGAGGTCTACGGTGCGGTCCCCAAAGCGCTGCGTGCTGGACGTTTCAAATTTGATGGGCGGCTCCGTCAGGATGTGCATCTGTCCCGTGGCTCAAGCCGGTTTGTGTGGAGATGAGCCATGGCACGGAATAATTGCACAGGACGTTAGGATTAATAATGCGAGCAGTGGCACGGAGAAAAACAACCCTGCATGGGACCGCAACAATATTTTGTGGGCTTGTGGTGCGAGCGCGGGGTCTTTAAAAAACACAGACGTTAGCAGGTGGTAGCCTGGTAGTTGTCCGCGGCGGCGACGGAGAATCACCGGCTGGCGATGGCGGACGACGGGTTGGAGTTCCTGTTGGAGGGCGGAGGCTCCAGAGCTGGCCGGGGAAAAGCTTGGCACCCGTCAGGCCAGGTGAAACAAACATTAGTAGCTGATTAACAATACTATCTGAACTGAATAGAAAACCCACCAAGAAGTCGAGCTTCCATTGCCTGTGGGTCCCAATAATGCGTTCATTCAGTGAGCAACAACGATTATTAATATGCTTTAGCAAAACTGCAATAAATAATTGGTAGGAGTACATGATAAAATGCTTAATAATTGATTAGGAGTACTAATTAATTGAGCATCGCCAAGCAAGACACCTCGCACATTTGTTAACGGTCATGCATGACATTGAGTAGCCGTAAGCAAACGAAAACGTCGCCTCAGCAGCTCTGCTTGTTTGGTAGCCCTTGTGATTCAGTTGATATGCACGTGCAATAGAAGATACACACGGAAGTTCATGGTGTTTTTGGAGGGATGACCAGTGTTATCTGGGAAAGTGCATGTAGTAGCTTGCAAGTTCCATGGGTGATGATTTCCATCCATGATACATGTGGGAACAGGACAACAGCTCGAGAGGCACATCATTTGGAAGTAGCATCAAGATGCACATTTTGTTAATTGATCGTGCATGGAGAGCTAGCCGTAAACAAACATGACGACGCCTCACCCAAGTCTCTGATTGTTTGGTAGCTTGGTGATTATTCATGGACATGGACATGCAGGTGATGTACTTGCACGGCTGCATGACTACGGTTCTTATGTGTCTCATCAGATAAACGTGGGAACTGGTGGAACACAATCTGCTCTTTTCAGGAATTGAGAAGTTTACCAAACAGAGCTACATCTTAGACGAGGATCACCAGTATTTTAACCGCAACAGGCAGACAAACAATTCATTCTTCAGCTTAGCATCAACCTGGAAACAAAGTAACATCCAAGCCGGAGTCTCTGCCTACTGCTACGGAGACAGGCAGAATGCAGCTTCAGATACATCCTACGTTCTAAACCACCTTGTACCACAGGGTAGCCTGGAAATATACACATAGGTCTCAAAATTTCTTCATGCCATGGATACACATGGGCGTTGTATGATTAGTACCATGCCTTAGAAATAGTTTCGACTTTGGTTTCCCGTATCGAGTTGCGTCCGAGTGAGTAGGGCAAAAGCATTAACATGGAATGGGAAAATCTGCCGGCGTCTCGAGGATATCAGACGATCTGTGTGGGTATTCAGGCCTTCAAGGGCTTGCAGACTGCAATGCTTCCTGGATAGATTTGTAACCGTCTCTTTCCAAACATTCTGCGAGCTCGGCATGTTGAAACGCGTCAAATCATCATCAACATTAGATCAATTCAGACAGGATTATTTTACTATACAGAGTCGTCGGGTTCATTTTGAGTGACAGTTATATGTTGTGAGTTGTGACCGAAGGCAAAAAAGCTTGCGGCTGCTGCGGTTTAGCAGAGTACTTATCCTAGAACTCGAAGAAATCACACAGGCCGGACTAGAGAAAAGGGGGAAGGAGGCAAGATCTGAGTGGCAACGAAAACAGCAATTAATACTAAATGACTGCGTGGGGGCACTACCAGAAAAACTTCGTTTGCCGACGGCCAATCTATGCCGACGGCACCCGTCGGCATAAATGCATCTATGCCGACGACCAAGGGCAGGCCGTAGGCGTAGAAAAGCCGTCGGCATAAATCCATATATGCCGACGGGGCCGTCGGCATATATGAGGCCGTCGGGACTGCTCGAGTTATGCCTACGGGGACCGTCGGCATAGGAGCGGCCATCGGCATAGCCCTTGCTGTCAGCGCTGACCGTTTGACGACGTTGAGGCTACGCCGACGGGTGGTAACGGCGGCCGTCGGCATACCCGTGCCAGCCCTATGCCGACGGCTGTGCCGTCGGCATAGACCTGGCCCATAACCCTCTGCCACGTCGTCGATCCGTGTGCTATGCCACGTCATCGATCTGTGGCACTGCACCTCCGTGTGTCCACAGATATGCCGACGGCCTAGCCGTCGGCATATATTTATTTAGTTTTATTTTAAATTTCGCTTTATACTACCTATGGCAAATATATGCCTACGGTATAGCCGTCGGCATAGGCCCATCTGCCACGTCATCGATCCGTGTGCCGTGCCACGTCATCGATCCGTGGGACTGCACCTCCGTGTGTGCACAGGTATGCCGACGGCCTCACCGTCGGCATACTATTTTTTTTATTTTTACTTTATTTTCTCATTTTTACTTTATTTTAGTTTTAGTTTTTGCATAAGATAATTATGCCTTATCTAAAAAACATACCCTGATTGTATGTCGATTGCCCCCCGTTACGAACGTCGTTATCGCCGTGTCACGGAGGGGGGAAACGGTCGACACGGAGGGAATTCTAGTTGGTGGGGGATTCGGGGTGTAGCTATGTCACCGAAACATCGCACGGGTCCCGATGCATATGTGAAAGTGTTCAGGCATGCGTAGACGCCCGTCTTAGGGCTCCGCGGTGTGCCCCCCTGCACGCAAAGCAGTGCCGCCGTCACTTGGATGGGGGCACACCCCGGAGACGCGTGCCGCTGCTTGGGACATGCCACCACACCACCCCGCATGTATGAGGGCCCGGTGCGACGCTCGGGTGGCATTGCTACCCCCCAGGGCCCCCGTCCCGCCTAACCCTGTAGCGTTTGACCACGGAATCTAGCCCTTTGACTTTGCACGGACGGGCTTTGAGCAGTGGACCTATCCACCCAGTTGTGGTAGGTCAGCCCATAGGAACACTTTGGAGCAACATCCGGGCCAGACCCACAGCAAGATCCCCTCC
>NC_057796.1:45624265-45625024 GCF_018294505.1 Triticum aestivum
TTTTAAATTTCGCTTTATACTACCTATGGCAAATATATGGCTACGGTATAGCCGTCGGCATAGGCCCCTCTGCCACGTCATCGATCCGTGCGCCATGCCACGTCATCGATCCGTGGGACTGCACCTCCGTGTGTGCAAAGGTATGCCGACGGCCTCGCCGTCGGCATACTATTTTTTTATTTTTACTTTATTTTCTCATTTTTACTTTATTTTAGTTTTTGTTTTTGCATAAGATAATTATGCCTTATCTAAAAAAACATACCCTGATTGTATATCGATTGCCCCCCGTTAGGAACGTCGCTATCGCCGTGTCACGGAGGGGGGAAATGGTCGACACGGAGGGAATTCTAGTTGGTGGGGGGATTCGGGGTGTAGCTATGTCACCGAAACATCGCACGGGTCCCGATGCATATGTGAAAGTGTTCAGGCATGCGTAGACGCCCGTCTTGGGGCTCGAGTGGCATTGCTACCCCCCAGGGCCCCCGTCCCGCCTAACCCTGTAGCGTTTGACCACGGGATCTAGCCCTTTGACTTTGCACGGACGGGCTTTGAGCAGTGGACCTATCCACCCGGTTGTGTTAGGTCAGTCCATAGGAACACTTTGGAGCAACATCCGGGCCAGACCCACGGCAAGATCCCCTCCGTGTAGACCCGACGCGCCCGTTTCCCCCTCCAGGTGCCGGCGGCGGCGCCGTCCGTGAGGGGGGGCACACCCCGGAGACGCGTGCTGCCTCTTGGGACATGTCACCACACCACCCC
>NC_057796.1:45626745-45627687 GCF_018294505.1 Triticum aestivum
GGACGGGCTTTGAGCAGTGGACCTATCGACCCGGTTGTGGTAGGTCAGCCCATAGGAACACTTTGGAGCAACATCCGGGGCAGACCCACGGCAAGATCCCCTCCGTGTAGACCCGACGCGCCCGTTTCGCCCCTCCAGGTGACGGCGGCGTCGCCGTCCGTGAGGGGGGCACACCCCGGAGACGCGTGCCGCCTCTTGGGACATGCCACCACACCACCTCGCATGTATGAGGGCCCGGTGCGACGCTCGGGTGGCATTGCTACCCCCCAGGGCCCCCGTCCCCCCTCCAGGTGCCGGGTACCGGGTCCCACATAGACGGTAAACTAAGAATCTAAAAATGTAATAATTGAATTGATTAAAAACTCCCGTATTCATCATTGAAAATGTACAATTGCTGTGAACCTTTTAGTGCTCGGGCACCGGGCCGGCTGCCAGGGCACGCCCGGTGCCCGAGCACTGAAAAGTTCACAGCAACTGTCCATTTTCTTCATATAAGTCTAATGAATACCGGAGCTTATAACGTATGGATTAGTGAACTATTTAAACAGGTCAAATTGCTTTTCCCTCGGCGAGGTGGGACTATTTTTTCAAAAAAAATTAGTTGCCATCTATGCCGACGGCATAGCCGTCGGCATAGGCCTCCTATCTATGCCGACGGCTTGGCCGTCGGCATAGAGCCACCTTATCCACTCGATGGCCCTCTCGCTGCCATGTGGGACCACTCCTATGCCGACGGCCTGGTCGTCGGCATAGGGCCACCCTTATCCACTCGGCCGGTCCACGCTCCTCCTCTCCACTCATTTCTCTCCCTCTCACCGCACCCGACCCCGACCCCAACCGCCGCCCACGTCCTCCGTCGCCCGCCCTGAGCACGCCACCGCCCGCGCCGCCCCGAGCACGCCGCCGCCCGCGCCTCCCCGCTCCGACCCGGGCCGCCCCACC
>NC_057796.1:45628575-45630751 GCF_018294505.1 Triticum aestivum
TCCCTCCCTCCCTCTCTGTAGCAAATTTTTTTGTGAATTAAGTTGTTGTTCATAGTTATGTAATTAGATGGATGGTTAGATGGATGGATGCATTATGTATGATGATAGTTAGATGGTAGATGATTTAATGATAGTTAGAAATGTGAGAAATGCAAAAAAATTAGATAATAGATGATGATGTTGATGATGATAGATTATGATGTTAATGATGATAGATGATGATGTTGATGATGGATGATAATGCTTTTTTTATGCCTTGATAATTTTTAGATGATGATGATGATAGATTTCCATTTTTTTCGCGGAAGAGATGATAAATGATGATGATTGTTGGATCATGGTAAATGACGATGATGATGATGGTTTTTTTATGCTTCGATGATTGTTACATGATGATAGATGACAAATATATTGTGATGTACTTAATTATTGTCACGGTGCAGGTTCTGTGGTGTTCCATCTCGGTGAAGTGATCGGCGTAGGAGCTGTTGGTCCCCGGTCGTCCGTCAGCTATTCGAATACTTCCTCTACAGCCGAGGGTGAGCTACGAATCTTGTGACTAGATTTCATTCTCAAGTCATGTCGCGTAACCTAGGCGTCTCCCGTCCGAAAGGGTTGCATCGATGAATATGCATTCAATTGCATATTTATCACCGCAGCTCTTTCGGATTGTCCAGCATTTTCCACGGACAGCCCGAGGATGTGTAGATTGGTATGTTCTCCATGTTCTACCCCGTTCCGAGACAGGATTTCGGCGGCGCCTCCCCATTGTTCTCCGGAGCACATTCTCTCGGCTATTTGCCGAGACGTGTATCTGGAGAACAGCGGGGAGGTGCTGCCGAAATTTTGTCTCGGAACGGGGTAGAATGGAGAACGTACTCAATCTACACATCCTCGGGTGGGATTAGGACCCATCTTTACCTATTAGAGATGTAGGTGGATTAAACGCGGTAGAAACTGAAAATTTGATGTGATTAATTTAAATGAATCCTTAATTATGTTGTGTGGCTTGCAAAAAAGCAGAGGATGGCAGATAATCAGTGGATGTACAGTGGTTTTATCCGTCGGAATCGAGTAACATCAGAGTGGATCGCGAAAACCGATGGCTATTTGAAGGAGATTTCCGTCATCCAATGAGAATTATCCCACCATGCCCCTGTGCGAGATGTGCCAGACGTCACCGTAGAAATCAGACGGACATGAGTGAGCACCTTCGCACGCACGGATCTATGCCAAACTTTGACATGCCGCCGATAAACATAGCCGAGCAGGACCGTGGTAGAGAGGAGGTGATGCGACAACGCATCGATGGATATGAGGACGACGGGGTCAGGGACATGCTAGATGATGTCATTGTTGCAGAAATGGGAAATGCGACACCTTCAGAGAATGAACCGGAGGAGCCGGAGGCAACCGCAAAGGCCTTCTTGGAGGTCTTGGCCTTGTCGAAGAAACCTCTTTATGCGGGGGCGAAAATATCTCAGCTGGATGCCATCTCGCAACTGATTGCAGTCAAGGCTGAGTACGGCTGTAGCCAGAAATGCTTCGAAGCATTCTTGGGAGTATGGGCTAACAGCCTCCCTGAGGGTCATGAACTGCCGAAAAGCATGTACGATACAAAGAAAATCATGAAGGCACTCTCTATGGATTATGAGAAAATAGATGTTTGCCCGAAGAATTGCCTTTTGTTTAGGCAGGAGTATGCGGATGACAAGTACTGTAGGCAGTGCGGTTCGTCTCGGTACATTGAGGTGGTTGGTGAGGATGGTGAGAAAAAGCAGCTAACCATCCCCGTTAAGGTTCTTCGGTATCTTGATTTTATAAAAAGATTGCAGCGCCTTTTCATCACGAAGGAGTCTGCCAAAATGATGAAGTGGCACAAGGAAGGTATAAGGTACAATCCAAAAAAATCGTACATCCATCGGAAGGGGAAGCATGGAAGTCGTTCGATGAAGAATACCCCGAGGAAGCAGCCGAGGCTGGGAATGTCAGAATAGCCATATCAGGTGATGGGTTGAATCCATATGGTATGTCGTCCAATCCATACAGCTGCTGGCCCGTGTTTGTAATTCCGCTCAATCTTCCTCCCGGTGCCCTAATGCAACGCAAGACCATGTTCTTGTCGCTCATCATTCCGGGGCCTGATTATCCGGGGAAGCAATTGGGTGTGTTTATG
>NC_057796.1:45630761-45684376 GCF_018294505.1 Triticum aestivum
ATGAAGAATACCCCGAGGAAGCAGCCGAGGCTGGGAATGTCAGAATAGCCATATCAGGTGATGGGTTGAATCCATATGGTATGTCGTCCAATCCATACAGCTGCTGGCCCGTGTTTGTAATTCCGCTCAATCTTCCTCCCGGTGCCCTAATGCAACGCAAGACCATGTTCTTGTCGCTCATCATTCCGGGGCCTGATTATCCGGGGAAGCAATTGGGTGTGTTTATGCAGCCGCTGGTGGATGCTTTGCACCATTCTTGGTACTTTCCGACGTTGACATACGACCGGGATCTGCAGAGAAATTTCTTGATGAAAGTTTGGTTGCACTATTGCATGCATGACTTTCCCGGCTATGCTCTATTCTGCGGATGGTGTACAAGTGGGAAGATGCCATGCCCAGTGTGCATGCAGGCTCTGCGAATGATTTGGCTGAGTAAGGGTGGCAAGTATGTAGCCTTTGACCTGCATCGACAGTTCCTCCCTCCAAACCATCCAGACAGGGAAGACAAGAAGAACTTCACGAAAGGCCGGGTTGTTCATGAAGTAACCGAGATTCCAACATTTTCGGGGGCAGATGTTCTTGCTCAGCTAAAAGCTCTCCAGCCTAAAGTCAAAGGCAAAGGCAAAGCCAAAGCCAAAGGCTTCGTGGGATATGGTGAGACGCACAACTGGACTCACATTACCCCCTTCTCACAGCTTCCCTATTTCAAGGACCTCAAACTTCCTTACAATATCGATGTGATGCACACCGAAAAGAATGTGGCAGAGTCCCTTTTCCACACGATCCTCAATATTCCTGATAAGACGAAGGATAACGTTAAAGCTAGAGCCGATCAACAGAGAATTTGTGATAGACCACGTCTGAACATGAAGCCTCCCACAGGCGGTCGAAAAAACTGGTTCAAGCCAGATGCTGACTTTGTCCTTAAACCGCCAGAAAAAAAGGAAGTACTTATCTGGCTGAAACATATTTTGAAGTTCACCGATGGTTATGCATCGAATATAAGTAAGGGAGTCAATCTTTCAACGGGCAAAGTGCCCGGCCTGAAGAGTCATGACTACCATGTATGGATTGAGCGGATAATGCCGGTGATGGTTCGAGGCTATGTCCCCGAGCATGTCTGGCGAGTGCTTGCCGAGCTAAGCCATTTCTTCCGCACGCTCTATGCTAAAGAAGTAAGTAAAGACGTGATTGAAAAATTGCATAAGAAGGCACCGGAGTTGATAGTCAAGCTAGAGAAGATCTTTCAGCCAGGCTTCTTTACACCGATGACACATCTCATTCTGCACCTTGCGAACGAGGTATTCTTAGGGGGGCCTGTGCAGAATCGCTGGCAGTACGGCCCTGAGAGACAGAACAAGCATCTCCGACAGAAATGTGGAAACAAAGCTAAGATTGAAGCTTCCATAGCTGAGGCAGTTATCCTAGAGGAGGTGTCAGACCTCAGGACATCATACTATCCAGACCACGTTCCCCATCTGCATAACAAGGTGCCTCGATACAATATAGAAGAGCCGAATGATCAACCCAAGTTCTATCTATTCAACGCGCAAGGTGGGAGGGCTGGGGCCTCGAAACCTTATAACATGCCACGACAAGAGTGGGAGGACCTCATGTTCTATATCTTGCACAACATCAGGGAAGTTGAGGAAGTGTGGATGAGGTAATACCACTACACCATTCCTTTATGTCTTCCACATCATCATGTTTTATGTTCACTTAGTCCCGGTTTAACACCGGTTTTCTTTTTTTAGTGATTTCGTTCAAGAGGAATGGACGGGAATGAATCCTCCTACTGAGGCGGAGGCACTTACTCTTCTCCGTCATGGATACCCTGGACGTAAAAATTTTGTTGCTTGGTTCATGGAGAAAGTAATTGTCCACACTCCCCTATTAAATACCTAGTTCAACATTTATTAGTTAACTAATGCACGCAACAATTTAAATTATACTTGTAGGGAAAAGATCCGAACATATCTATGGATGATGAATTGAGATGGGTTTCCATGGGTTTTGACCCTGCCGTCATGACATGTAAAAAGTATGATGTGAATGGGTATCGCTTCCATACAGAGGATCACCAGAACAGCCGGCCTGATCCCAAAACTATAAATACCGGAGTGTACACCCCCGGTCAAAATTCAGTAGGCTACTACGGAAGGGTACAAAATATATACGAGATTAAATTCCACCAGGGGCGCGAGACCCTAAGTCTGCCTGTGTTCAAATGTCGATGGTTCGATCCGCGGGAGGGGGTAAAAAATACGCCTTCCATTGGTTTGGTCGAAGTTAAACCATCAACCGTCTATGCCGGAGCCGATCTCTTCATTGTGGCTACCCAAGCTACACAAGTATATTATCTGCCTTACCCATGCCAGAAAGAGTACCTAAAGGGTTGGGAAGTTGTGTTCAAGGTGTCGCCACATGGTAAGCTACCGAACCCGAATGAAGACGATTACTACAACATTAACCCCATGACATACGAGGGAGTGTTCTATCAAGAGCAACCTGATGACGATGATGTGGTTAGAAACGATGACGCTAGACCATTGGCTGATGATGATGTGGATCCAAACGACGACGAAGCACGGAATGATGGTGAGACCATTGTCAATGAAAATGACATACTTATGCTAGAAAAGTTAAACTTAGACGCTGACGACGAGGAAGAGCCTCCACCTCCGTCAGACAACGAAGATGATATGATTGATAGTGATGATGAGACGGACTGAGAAAGAGGTTACAACAGTGATGATTCATATGGTTTCTAGCAGATGTACATGTCAAGTCTCTTTTTCTATAGTTTAGGAATATGCCTTTTATGCCTTTTTATTAATGTGTTTATTTTCATGCCTTTTCCTTCATTTCATTAATTTACTAATTGCTTATTCTCTTTTCAATGCAGGTTCGTGGAACATGGGCAAGGGGAAGGCCGACGGCGTGGGTTTCCTACGCAAGGTCGTTGGCCTGCCTAGTCGGAGTGGTCGAGCACGTAATCCTCCCCCCCGGCTACTTGACGATGACTCCTCACAGGGAGGTCGAGGGAGAGGTGCCCCTAGAGGAGGAGGGGCGGGGGGAGAGCCCCTAGAGGGCGAGGTGGGGGGAGAGCCACTACAGGGGGTCGCGGCCAGAAAGAGCGCACCCTCACCGACTTAGGGGTGCTGTCTTCGAGGCCATCCTCTAGTGAGGTACCCTCCTCTGGTGAGGAGGAGGAGGAGGACGAGGCAGGCGAGGAGGAGGAGGTTCGGGATGGGGCCGAGGAGGAGGTGGAGGAGGAGGACGAGGAGGAGGAGGATGAGGAGGAGGTTGGGGAGGGGAAGGCAGGCGAGGAGGAGGGTGGTGGCGGGGATGATGGTGCTGGCGGGGAGGGGGTTGACAACAAGCGGTGGCTGCGTGGTAACGCAAAGCTACCAAAGCAGGTTCCTGCTACTGAGGAGCAGAAGTGGCTCATTGAGCCCACGGGGAAAGAGTAAGTGCCACTTTATAATAATTTCATTATTTTGCTTGTCACATGCTCATTCCGGTTGTTATTTATTTTGCTTGTCACATGCTAATAGTTCATTCTTTTGCAGCAACTGGATATATTCTAAAGGGGTCCGTATTCCCAACGGCCTCATCACCGTCCTGCTGAAGTTACACTGGCCGGGGTTGTACTGTCCGGATCCAGTCAGGCACACGGACCATCGGGTCTTGGCCACGAGCTGGGAGCACTGGGAAGCGGCCCTCCATGCGGAGCATGGGACCCATGCCAAGGCCGTGATCACCACTTTCTGGGTGAGTTCTCTTCAGAAGCACAAGTCCATTCTAGTTTCATGAATGATTTAACTCATGGCTTCTTCCATTCTTGTTTCGTGCATGATTGTAGAAATTCTATCGAGTTCTCCCGGAGCACAGGGGCAGAGCGGACCAGATCGTGCTACGCCAATGCAAGAAGAAGGCCCGCCAGATGCAGTACGAGGTGCGCTATGTGGCCATCTCAACATACTACCACGACTATCTTGGTGTGAAGATGACCAAGGAAGAAGCGCGGAGGATGGGCATTACCTTGGAGAGGGACGAGTTCTTGGCGGTAAGTATAACAGATTTTTCATTATGCTTTCATTATGCTTTCATTACCTTGTGGTACATTTCACCGTTTCGTGTTGACATGCCATTATGCTTTATTATGTTGGTGTGTCCAAATTGGTGTTATGGAAAAGACGAGTCCTGGGCGGCATTGGTGGATCTTTGGTGTGATGAGGCTGGAGCCTGGGCGGCTATGAGAGTCAAAAACAAGGCTAACCGAGGGAAGGAGGGAGTACATGCTCAGGGAAACCGAAACCACTATCTCCACAAGGCAGTTAATGTATGACTAGCTAACCCCATTAAACATTCTTCTTCTTCTATTTACCATCACTTTCTTATGTATGACTAACCTCTGTTTGGTGGTGCAGGAGGAGAAACTGAAGCGGCCGCTCTCACACATGCAGGCGTGGGAGATCGCCCATACGCGGAAGGACCCCAAGCCTGGCGAGCCCAAGTACTACGGCAAGAAGACCGCGGGGAGGAAGAAGGCCTACTCCGAAGGGTATCCGGCGTTACATCCTGACACACCTGACCCCATTGCGGCGGATCTGGACGAAAGGGTGGTGGTGGGCATGGGGCCGAACGAGCACGGTCGGGAGGCGGTTCTCGATGCTGTGATCACTCCGTCTATCTCCTACACACAGCTCCGTCGGATCGACCCGACCCTGAGCCAGCGCACGAGCACGCGCATGAGCAGTGCACCGTCACTGTCCCTCTTTCAGGAGCAGCAAACTGTAAGTATTTTCCCTTTTATCTTCATTGTTCCCTTTATTTTCCGCATTTAGTAGTTTTATGAGTCTCATCATGTCATACTGTAGGCCTACATGGAGTACACACGCTAGGAGACCATGGCGTGGCACGACCGCCTTCATGCATACCATCAGCAGAGGGATCGGAGATGCAGCACGCTTTTCAGGAAATGGCGGCCGGCAGGTGTCCTCAATGGCCATCAGCAGAGGGTCCTCCAGCACAACCAGTGCTGCTGACCTTTGAGGAGTTTGTGGCACAGAACGCTGGCCCCTCGCCGGTTAGTTCATCCCCAATCAATTCACCCAAAGCATGTCATGCCTTTCAACACAGTCTTATATCCCGTTAATATATCTTTTCAACATCCAGGGAACAGGTGCATCTACCGTTGGCAGTGGTCTTCGCAACACTCCCGAGACACGGAGCCCGACCACTCCGATCCACGGAGACGGAGGCGGAGGCGGTCTTGGCGGTAGCGCTGCCGCTAGCAGTGACGACCTGGGCTTCGGCGGTCTTGGCGGTGACGACCTCCGCGGTGCTCGACGTCCTGGTGCTTAGGCCTTTCTCGATGCTATGATACTTGCTTGTTCTCGATGCTATGATACTTGTATGCTTGTGATGATACTTATCTTATTGTTGTTTGTGAGATTCTTATATGCTTTGTGGTGATGATACTTATATGTGTGATGCTTTGCGATGCCAATTTGTTGTGTGATGCTGTGTATATGCTGTTTGTTATATATGCTGTTTGTTATAAATGCTGTTTGTTATATATTCAAATGAATTGAGCTGAAAAGAAACAGAAAAAAGGAAAAAAAAACTGGACAGAACCTATGCCGACGGCCTGGCCGTCGGCATAGGCCTGGCGTGAGCTCCCAGTGGACGACACGTGGAAACTATGCCGACGGCTAGGCCGTCGGCATAGGCTAGGCCAGGCGTGAGCTCCCAGTGGACGACACGTGGAAACTATGCCGACGGCTAGGCCGTCGGCATAGGCCTGGCGTGAGCTCCCAGTGGCCGACATGTGTCACGTCTATGCCGACGGCCTGGCCGTCAGCATAGACGTGCCCCAGGAGCGCCCAGTATCTGACACGTGCCGCGTCTATGCCGATGGCCTAGCCGTCGGCATAATTTCAAACTAAGCCGATGGCTGGGCCGTCGGCATAGGCACGCCCATGCTGAACGGCGTCTCGCCACGTGGCGAGAAGCCATTGGGCAGCACTTGACGGCGGCCGCCGTTAGGCGATGACGTTGCCGACGGCCAAGGCCGTCGGCATAGATGTACGGCCACCGTCGGCATAGGGTCTATGCCGACGGCTTTTCTATGCCGACGGTCATCCTGGCTATGCCGACGGATATGTTGCCGACGGCCCTATGCCGACGGGCGCCGTCGGCATAGGCCTAACCCGACGGCTAGTCATGGCTATGCCGACGGCCCTGGCCGTCGGCATAGGGTGCGATTCCGGTAGTGGGGAGAGTACTTAACTCTGTAGCGAACACACTTTAAACTCTGATCCTGGTTGCTGCCCTTTGCAGGCGATGGAAGTGACGGAGAGCACGCAGCTCGTGTTGCAGCGTGGCTGGAGAAGATGAGCCGGACGTCGACGTTTCAATCAATTTGGGAGATGGCGAAGGGGATCGAAGGAAGAACCCTAACGGGGGGAAAGGGACTGCGAGCCAGTCCAGTAAGGCCCAGAAACAACAAGGGGCCGTCTCGTGCTGTTCTGGACTGGGACGACTGCAACGGTACCCATCAGTATTAAAAGCATGGGCCTGGGTTAGATTTCTCCTCAATACGCATAGACTATACAGGATGGAATACGAGATACTTCACAGATCTCGAGATGAATGGATGCACGTGATAACGGGACCATCTGAGCTCGGGCTCAGAAACGAATTTTCGTATATATTCCTTCTATTTGTTTGTTTGGACGGTTATATTTAGCGCTCGTGACGATTCATCGGCCAGTCGCAATGGGTGTGAATCCTATTCGGTGCCTGATACACCGGTTGAAGGCATCGCTGCAAACGGGCGCACACCCCGCCCCACCTCCTCCGATGCTGCATGGGCCAGCCCATTAAAAGGTATACAGGGATTTCAATCACTGGTTTTGGGAAGCTTTATGAAGCTTCCTAGCCGGTTTTACTTCTTTCTTTCGTATGTTTTTTTCTAGATCGGTTTTGTTTGGGTTTTACTTTTTGTTCATTTTTTCTTTATTCTTTATTATTCTATTTTTTTATTTTTCAGAATGCAACTTTTCAATATGAATGAACTTTATCCAAATTTGTGAACTTGTTTTCAACATTGATGCCCAAATGAACTTTTTTCAGAATTAATGAACTTTTTTCAAATCCATGGACTTTTTTTCAAAATAGATGATTTTTTTTAAAATTGATGAAATATTTTCAAAATCAATGATATTTTCCAAATTTATGAACTTTTTCTCGAAATTGATGAACTTGTTTCAAATTTGACTCCGTCGTGTGAGCTGGTATGCCGCGCCATCGTGTAATCACAAAATGAACCACGTATTGATCGCACCGCATATCACTGAGTCAATGACTGTGCACACATTACACACGACAAAGTACAAGACACTTATACATATGATGTTACTTATAAACTGCACCCGTAGCCACTTCCCCGATGCCCTCGTGCAGCACTTCTGCCCGATCAGTTGACAGCTCAGCTTAACATCCGCCGCAACGCACGCGTTAGCTTATCATTGAATTCATCGAAGCTCCGCTGCAATGGCCCGCCATGCACTGTGGTGACCTCGAGCGTCGCCCTCACCTTCTTCATCGCCTCCTGAAGCTCCTCCCCCTCTTTCCCAGACATGACGCCCTTGATCCTGGCCCTCACGTCGTCGGCGAAAACCGCGCCACGGTACCTGATGGGCATGCCGACGCGCCACTTGCGCATGACCAACCATCGGTTAGTGACCTGGTCGGTAAGCAGCGGGAAGCAGAGCATGGGCACTCCCGCCCACTATGATCCTGGAACATTACAAGAATGATGTGGGGGCCCTAGGTGGGTCGAGGATGTCAGGTCCTTGATCTTACCCTTAGTAGGTGACACGATCAGCTAGTGGCTCTCCTTTTTTTAGTAGATACTGCCTCTCATTTTATCTCCTCTTGCTATTCCCACTCGTCAGCCCAAGGGGCAAACAACTTGGGGACAAAAGGAAAACATGCCCAAGCCCTGAGAGCGCTAACAGGCCAAAAAACGTAGAAACAACAACTTCAAATGGGCCGACACGAGCCAAAAACAGGCGCGGGACGCGGGTGCTGGACGGGAAGCTTTGCACCAAAAATCAAGCACCAAGAAATCAACACAAATTTTCGAACAGTAGGGACTGGTTTGAGAAGCTTATGGATGTAACCGTTATTTCTAATGAATAAAGTCTTATCTTTTAAAAAAAGGCACAAACAGATCAAACGGAGATGGACTTAGATGAAACATTATCAAATCTCATCTAGAAGTAATTTAGGAAATCTGATAACATTTGACTGAAGTCAAACTATGTAAAGTTTGCCTAATTTTATAAGAAAAATACATTCACAATACAAAATCAGTAGGTATCATTAGATGCATAACAAATTTATTTTTTTTAAATCATATAACTTTAATATTATAGATGTTGATATTTTTATGGTCAAACTCTATGAAATTTGACTTTAGACAATTCTCATATATGGAGAAAACAAGATCACACTATGCACACACTAGACTCGATAGATGTAAAAAAACTCATGAAAAAAACGGCGTGAGAAGTAGTATATATTCATTTTTTTGAGACAGTCTCTTATATTTCTTTACTGAGGAAGTAGTATATGTAGAACTAGATGTTATGGCTTTGATATCATGGAGGTTATAGAAGTCTATATAAATGAGGATCCCATAAGACATTACGGAAAACAGAATCACATTCCACGTCCATTTATGATCTATACCACTTACCGATTGCACCACATAGCACTGAGTCAATGACCGGGCACATACTACACACAAGACAAGAGTACAAAGACACTTATTCGCGGCCACTTCCCCAACACCCGACATGCGTGCTTCTGGCCCATCGGCCGGCTCAGCTTAACATCCGCCGCAACAGCACATTAGCTCATCGATGAACTCATCGAAGCTCCACTACGATGACCCGCCGTGTGCCGTGGCAGCCTCGAGCGTTGCCCTCACCTTCTTCACCGCCTCCCAGAGCTCCTCACCCTCTTTCCCAGACATGACGCCCTCGATCCTCGCCCTCACCTCGTCTGCGAACACCGCGCCACGGTCCCCGATGGGCATGCCGACGTGCCACTCCCGCACGATGAGCCGCCGGTTAGTGAACTGGTCAGTGAGCAGCGGGAAGCAGAGCATAGGCACTCCGGCCCACACGCTCTCCAGCACGGAGTTCCACCCGCAGTGCATGAGGAAGCCATCCAGCGCGGCGTGGGAGAGGACCTCCACCTGGCAGTGATACGTCGATTTTGCATCATGCTTTTATATCGATATTTATTGCATTATGGGTTGTTATTACACATTAAGTCACAATACTTATGCCTATTCTCTCTTATTTTATAAGGTTTACATAAGGAGGGAGAATGCCAGCAGCCGGAATTCTGGGCTGGAAAAGGAGCAAATATTATAGACCTATTCTGCACAACTCCAAAAGTCCTGAAACTCCACGAAAGTTAATTTTGGAAATAATAAAAAATATTGAGCGGAAGAAATACTTCAGGGGGGCCTCCACCTGTCCACGAGGGTGGGGGGCGGGCCCCCCTACCTCGTGGGCCCCTTGTTGGCCCTCCGGTACCCATCTTCTGCTATATGAAGTCTTTCATCCGAAGAAACATCATAACCAAGCTTTCGGGGCGAGACTCCGCCGCCACAAGGCGGAACCTTGGCGGAACCAATCTAGGGCTCCGGCAGAGCTGTTCTGCCGGGGACACTTCCCTCCGGGAGGGGGAAATCATTGCCATCGTCATCACCAACGCTCCTCTCATCGGGAGAGGGCAATCTCCATCAACATCTTCACCAGCACCATCTCCTCTCAAACCCTAGTTCATCTCTTGTATCCAATTCTTGTCTCTAAGTCCGGGATTGGTACTTGTAGGTTGCTAGTAGTGTTGATTACTCCTTGTAGTTGATGCTAGTTGGTTTATTTGGTGGAAGATCATATGTTCAGATCCTTTCTGGATATTAATACTCCTCTGATTATGAACATGAATATGCTTTGTGAGTAGTTACGTTTGTTCCTGAGGACATGTGAGAAGTCTTGCTATTAGTAGTCATGTGAATTTGGTATTCGTTCGATATTTTGATGAGATGTATGTTGTCTATCCTCTAGTGGTGTTATGTGAACGTCGACTACATAACACTTCACCATTATTTGGGCCTAGAGGAAGGCATTGGGAAGTAAGAAGTAGATGATGGGTTGCTAGAGTGACAGAAGCTTAAACCCTAGTTTATGCGTTGCTTCGTAAGGGGCTGATTTGGATCCATATGTTTCATGCTACGGTTAGGTTTACCTTAATACTTTTGTTGTAGTTGCGGATGCTTGCAATAGAGGTTAATCATAAGTGGGATACTTGTTCAGGTAAGAACAGCACCCAAGCACTGGTCCACCCACATATCAAATTATCAAAGTACCGAACGCAAATCATATGAATGTGATGAAAACTAGCTTGACGATAATTCCCATGTGTCCTCGGGAGCGCTTTTCTTTATATAAGAGTTTGTCCAGGCTTGTCCTTTGCTACAAAAAGGATTGGGCCACCTTGTTGCACTTTATTTACTTTTGTTTCTTGTTGCTCGTACCAATTATCCTATCACAAAACTATCTGTTACCTATTATTTCAGTGCTTGCAGAGAATACCTTGCTGAAAACCGCTTATCATTTCCTTCTGCTCCTCGTTGGGTTCGACACTCTTACTTATCGAAAGGACTACGATAGATCCCCTATACTTGTGGGTCATCAAGACTCTTTTCTGGCGCCGTTGCCGGGGAGTGAAGCGCCTTTGGTAGGTGGAATTTGGTAAGGAAAAATTTATATAGTGTGCTGAAATTTACTGTCACTTGTTACTATGGAAAGTAATCCTCTGAGGGGCTTGTTCGGGGTATCTTCACCCCGACCAGTAGAGCAAAGAGTTGCTCCTCAACCTATTGAACCTACTGAAAATGAAAATGTCCACTTTGAAGTTCCTTCGGGTATGCTAGAAAAACTGCTAGCTAATCCTTTTGCAGGAGATGGAACAAAGCATCCTGATGAGCACCTAATCTATGTGGATGAAGTTTGTGGATTATTTAAGCTTGCAGGTATACCCGGTGATGTTATTAAGAAGAAGGTCTTCCCTTTATCTTTGAAGGGAGATGCATTGACATGGTATAGGGTATGTGATGATACGGGATCATGGAACTACAAACGATTGAAATTGGAATTTCATCAGAAATTTTATCATATGCATCTTGTTCATCGTGATCGCAATTATATATATAATTTTTGGCCTCGCGAAGGAGAAAGCATCGCTCAAGCTTGGGGGAGGCTTAAATCAATGTTATATTCATGCCCCAATCATGAGCTTCCAAGAGAAATAATTATTCAAAGTTTTTATGCTCGGCTTTCTGATAACAATCGCACCATGCTCGATACTTCTTGTGCTGGCTCTTTTATGATGAAGACTATTGAATTCAAATGGGACTTATTGGAAAGAATTAAACGCAACTCTGAAGATTGGGATCTCGAGGAAGGTAAGGAGTCAGGTATGACACCTAAGGTTGATTGTGTTAAATCTTTTATGGATACCGATGTTTTCCGTAAATTTAGCACTAAATATGGACTTGACTCTGAGATAGTAGCTTCTTTCTGTGAATCTTTTGCTGCTCATATTGATCTCCCTAAGGAGAAGTGGTTTAAATATCATCCTCCCATAGAAGTAAAAGTAGCTGCACCTATGAAAGTTGAAGAAAAGACTGTCACTTATAATGATCCTATTGTTCCTACTTCTTATGTTGAGAAACCACCTTTCCCTGTTAGGATAAAGGATCATGCTAAAGCTTCAACCGTGGTCCGTAAAAGCAATATTAGAACTTATACACTTCCTGAGCAAGTTAAAGTTGAACCTAATATTGCTATTGTTAAAGATCTCTTGGCTGATAATATTGATGGGCATGTTATTTATTTCCGTGATGAAACTGCTAGAATTGCCAAACCTTGTGCTAAAGATAAACATAGACCTGTGGTAGGCATGCCTGTTATTTCTGTTAAAATAGGAGATCATTGTTATCATGGCTTATGTGATATGGGTGCTAGTGCTAGTGCAATACCTTTTGACTTATACAAAGAAATTATCCATGATATTTCACCTGTTGTGATAGAAGATATTGATGTCACAATTAAACTTGCCAATAGAGATACTATTTCACCAATGGGAATTGTAAGAGATGTTGAAGTCTTGTGTGGGAAAACTAAATATCCTGCTGATTTTCTTGTTCTTGGTTCCCCACAAGATAGCTTTTGTCCCATTATTTTTGGTAGACCCTTCTTGAACACAGTTAATGCTAGGATAGACTGCGAAAAGGATGTCGTTACTATTGGCTTGGGTGATATGTCTCATGAGTTCAACTTCTCTAAATTTCGTAGACAACACCGTGAAGAGGAATTGCCTTGTAAAGATGGAATTATTGGTCTTGCCTCTATTGCCGTACCACCTAGTGATCCTTTAGAACAATATTTGCTAGACCATGAAAATGATATGTTTATGAATGAAAGAAGGCAAATAGATGAAGTATTCTTTAAACAAGAACCCATCCTGAAACACAATTTGCCTATTGAAATCCTAGGGGATCCTCCTCCACCCAAGGATGATCCCGTGTTTGAGCTCAAACTGTTACCTGATACTCTTAAATATGCTTATCTTGATGAGAAAAAGATATATCCTGTTATTATTAGTGCGAACCTTTCAGAGCATGAAGAAGAGAGATTATTGAAAACTCTGAAGAAGCACCGCACTGCTATTGGATATACTCTTGATGATCTTAAGGGCATTAGTCCCACTCTATGTCAACACAAAATAAATTTGGAGAAAGATGCCAAACCAGTTCGTGATCACCAACGACGACTGAATCCTAAAATGAAAGAAGTGGTAAGAAAGGAAATACTAAAGCTCCTTGAGGCAGGTATAATTTATCCCATTGCTGATAGTCAGTGGGTAAGTCATGTCCATTGTGTCCCTAAGAAGGGAGGTATTACCGTAGTTCCTAATGATAAAGATGAATTGATTCCGCAAAGAATTATTACAGGTCATAGGATGGTAATTGATTTCCGCAAATTGAATAAAGCTACTAAAAAGGATCATTACCCCTTACCTTTTATCGATCAAATGCTAGAAAGATTATCTAAACATACACATTTTTGCTTTCTAGATGGTTATTCTGGTTTCTCTCAAATACCTGTGTCAGCCGATGATCAATCAAAGACCACTTTTACTTGCCCTTTCGGTACTTTTGCTTATAGACGTATGCCTTTTGGTTTATGTAATGCACCTGCTACCTTTCAAAGATGCATGATGGCTATATTCTCTGACTTTTGTGAAAAGATTTGTGAGGTTTTCATGGACGATTTTTCCGTCTATGGATCCTCTTTTGATGATTGCTTGAGCAACCTTGATCGAGTTTTGCAGAGATGTGAAGAAACTAATCTTGTCTTGAATTGGGAAAAGTGCCACTTTATGGTTAATGAAGGTATGTCTTGGGGCATAAAGTTTCTGAAAGAGGTATTGAGGTTGATAAAGCCAAGGTTGATGCTATTGAAAAGATGCCATGTCCCAAGGACATCAAAGGTATAAGAAGTTTCCTTGGTCACGCCGGTTTTTATAGGAGGTTCATTAAGGACTTCTCAAAAATTTCTCGGCCTCTGACTAATTTATTACAAAAAGATATACCATTTGTCTTCGATGATGATTGTGTAGAAGCATTTGGAATACTTAAGAAAGCATTGATCTCTGCACCTATTGTTCAGCCACCTGATTGGAATTTACCCTTTGAAATCATGTGTGATGCTAGTGATTATGCTGTAGGTGTTGTTCTAGGGCAAAGAGTTGATAAGAAATTAAATGTTATTCAATATGCTAGTAAAACTCCAGACAATGCCCAAAGAAATTTTGCTACTACTGAGAAAGAATTCTTAGCAGTTGTATTTGCTTGTGATAAGTTCAGACCTTATATTGTTGATTCTAAAGTAACTATTCACACGAATCATGCTGCTATTAAATATCTTATGGAAAAGAAAGATGCTAAACCTAGACTTATTAGATGGGTTCTCTTGCTACAAGAATTTGGTTTGCATATTGTTGATAGAAAGGGAGCTGAGAACCCCGTTGCAGACAACTTGTCTAGGTTAGAAAATGTTCTTGATGACCCACTACCTATTGATGATAGCTTTCCTGATGAGCAATTAAATGTCATAAGTACTTCTCGTACTGCTCCACGGTATGCTGATTATGCTAATTACATCATTGTAAATTTATACCACCTAGTTTCACATACCAGCAAAAGAAAAAGTTTTTCTATGATTTGAGACATTACTTTTGGGATGATCCACATCTTTATAAAGAAGGAGTAGATGGTGTTATTAGACATTGTGTACCTGAGCATGAAAAGGAACATATCCTACGCAAGTGTCACTCCGAGGCTTATGGAGGACACCACGCTGGAGATAGAACTGCACATAAGGTATTGCAATCCGGTTTTTATTGGCCTACTCTCTTCAAGGATGCCCGTAAGTTTGTTCTATCTTGTGATGAATGTCAAAGAATTGGTAATATTAGTAGACGTCAAGAAATGCCTATGAATTATTCACTTGTTATTGAACCATTTGATGTTTGGGGCTTTGATTATATGGGACCTTTTCCTGCCTCCAATGGATATACACATATTTTAGTTGTTGTTGATTACGTTAATAAGTGGGTAGAAGCTATTCCAACTAGTAGTGCTGATCATAACACTTCTATTAAGCTGCTTAAAGAAGTTATTTTTCCGAGGTTTGGAGTCCCTAGATATTTAATGACTGATGGTGGTTCACATTTTATTCATGGTGCTTTTCATAAAATGCTTGCAAAGTATGATGTTAATCACAGAATTGCATCTCCTTATCACCCGCAGTCTAGTGGTCAAGTAGAATTGAGTAATAGAGAACTCAAATTAATTTTGCAAAAGACCGTTAATAGGTCTAGACAGAATTGGTCCAAGAAACTTGATGATGCACTATGGGCCTATAGAACTGCATATAAAAATCCTATGGGTATGTCTCCGTATAAAATGGTTTATGGAAAAGCATGTCACTTACCTCTCGAACTAGAACATAAGGCTTATTGGGATATTAAAGAGCTCAACTATGATTTCAAACTTGCCGGTGAGAAGAGGTTATTTGATATTAGCTCACTTGATGAATGGAGAACTCAAGCTTATGAAAATGCCAAGTTGTTTAAAGAAAAAGTTAAAATGTGGCAAGACAAAAGAATACAAAAGCGTGAGTTTAATGTAGGTGATTATGTATTGCTATACAACTCTCGTTTAAGATTTTTTGCAGGAAAACTTCTCTCTAAATGGGAAGGTCCTTACGTTATCGAGGAGGTCTATCATTCCGGTGCCATAAAAATCAACAACTTCGAGGGCACAAATCCGAAGGTGGTGAACGGTCAAAGAATTAAACATTATATCTCAGGTAATCCTATAAATGTTGAAACCAATGTTATTGAAATCGTAACCCCAGAGGAATACATAAGGGACACTTTCCGGAACATTTCAGACTCCGAAAAGGAATAGGTATGTGGTACGGTAAGTAAACCGACTCCAAAACAGTTCTAATGGCAATATTTCTCCGTTTTCGAATATTTAGAAAAATCGAAAATAAGAAGTAGTACGGGAAGGACACGAGGCCTCCACGAGGGTGGAGGGCGCGCCCTACCCCCTGGGCGCCCCCCTACCTCGTGGGCACCTCGTGTGCTCTCCGGACTCCGTTTTCTTGCACGATATGTATTTTGGTCGGTAAAAATTCATTATATAATCTCCTGAAGGTTTTGACTCCTGTATCACGCAATTGTCCTCTGTTCTTGTTTCGAGCTGTTTTCTGTCAGGGTTGTCAAGGCCAGGCATCATGTCGTCCCCCTCCTCCAACAATGGTGACAACGATGCTTGGCTAATGAAGATAGAGCTGAAGAGGGAAGAACCCATGGAGATCAACAAGAATGAAGGGATCAAGAAGGCCACGGAGGACCAAGCTCCTGAAGACAACCTTCAACTTGATCGCAATCTTCTTACCCCAACTGAGATCAGAGCTTTCAAGATGATTGAACTAGCTCGTATACAAAACAAGTATCTCACACGTGAAAATATTTTGTTGAAGGATCATATCATCGCACTCAAGGGCATTATCCGCAAGCTGGAGGACCTCCTACGCTCAATGTGCGACTATCCATCATCACCTCCATCTTCTTCACCAACAAAGGAGACATAATCACATGGGTATTGGCACTCCCCTTGGCAACTGCCAAGCTTGGGGGAGGTGCCCCGGTATCGTATCACCATCACACTCCTATCTTTACCGTTTTTCCTAGTTCGATCCTATTAATAGTATCTTGATCTAGTAGAATAAAGTTTTGGTATGATCTAGTTTTGAGTTTTGCTTTATGATCTTTCTATGTAATCGAGTCCGTGAGTTATATAATAAAGATTAGTGTTGAGTCAAGGGCTTGATTATCTTGCTATGATCTTGAGTGAATAAAAGAAAAGAGAAAAGAATAAAAAGAATTAAAGAGATCATATTGATCTTATGAAGAGTAATGACTTCACATAGAAAGAGTATGATGATTAAAAATTGTTGAGAGTTGGCAAACATAGCTTTGGTCATCGTTGCAATTAATAGGAAGTAATAAAGAAAGAGAGGTTTCACATATAAATATACTATCTTGGACATCTTTTATGATTGGGAGCACTCATTAAAATATGACATGCTAAAGAGTTGATGTTGGACAAGAAAGACAACGTAATGGGTTATGTTTTCTTATATGTGAGATAAAGTATATTGTCATGGATCATCCAACATGTTGAGCTTGCCTTTCCCCCTCATGCTAGCCAAATTCTTTGCACCAAGTAGAGATACTACTTGTGCTTCCAAAAACCCTTAAACTAGTTTTGCCATGAGAGTCCACCATATCTACCTATGGATTGAGTAAGATCCTTCAAGTAAGTTGTCATCGGTGCAAGCAATAAAAATTGCTCTCTAAATATGTATGATTGATTGGTGTGGAGGAAATAAGCTTTATACGATTTTGTGATGTGGAAGAAATAAAAGCGACGGACTGCATAATAAAGGTTCATATCACAAGTGGCAATATAAAGTGACGTTCTTTCGTATTAAGGTTATGTGCATCCAACCCTGAAAGCGCATGGCAACCTCTGCTTCCCTCTGCGAAGGGCCTATCTTTTATTATGATCTTCTATCTTATGAAAGAGTCATGGTGATCTTCACCTTTCCTTTTTACATTTTATCCTTTGGCAAGCACAGGGTGTTGGAAAGATCCTGATAGATATATCTAATTGGATGTAAGTTAGCGTGAACTATTATTGTTGACATTACCCTTGAGGTAAATGGTTGGGAGGCGAAACTATAAGCCCCTATCTTTCTCTGTGTCCGGTTAAAACTCCGTAACCACAAGTATTGCGTGAGTGTTAGCAATTATGAAAGACTAAATGATAGTTGAGTATGTGGACATGCTAGAAAGCTCTGACATAGACTCTTTCTGATGTTATGATAAATTGCAATTGCTTCAATGACTGAGATTATAGTTTGTTAGTTCTCAATAAAATTTCTGATTCATACTTTGCATTGTGAACAGATTTTTACTTGAGCATAATAGATCATATGACAATATCCATATATGTTGCTGTTATGAGAATAATCATGATGCCCTTATGTCCGTATTTTATTTTATCGACACCTCTACATCTAAACATGTGGACATATTTATCGTTATCGGCTTCCGCTTGAGGACAAGCGAGGTCTAAGCTTGGGGGAGTTGATACGTCCATTTTACATCATGCTTTTATGTCGATATTTATTGCATTATGGGCTGTTATTACACATTATGTCACAATACTTATGCCTATTCTCTCTTATTTTACAAGGTTTACATAAGGAGGGAGAATGCCGGTAGCCGGAATTCTGGGCTGGAAAATGAGCAAATATTAGAGACCTATTCTGCACAACTCCAAAAGTCCTGAAACTCCACGAAAGTTATTTTTGGAAATAATAAAAAATATTGAGCGGAAGAAATACTTCAGGGGGGCCTCCACCTGTCCACGAGGGTGGGGGCGCGCCCTACCCCCCTGGGCGCGCCCCCTGCCTCGTGGGCCCCCTGTTGGCCCTGCGGTACCCATCTTCTGCTATATGAAGTCTTTCATCCGAAGAAAAATCATAACCAAGCTTTCGGGACGAGACTCCGCCGCCACGAGGCGGAACCTTGGCGGAACCAATCTAGGGCTCCGGCAGAGCTGTTCTGCCTGGGACACTTCCCTCCGGGAGGGGGAAATTATCGCCATCGTCATCACCAACGCTCCTCTCATCGGGAGAGGGCAATCTCCATCAACATCTTCACCAGCACCATCTCCTCTTAAACCCTAGTTCATCTCTTGTATCCAATTCTTGTCTCTAAGTCCGGGATTGGTACTTGTAGGTTGCTAGTAGTGTTGATTACTCCTTGTAGTTGATGCTAGTTGGTTTATTTGGTGGAAGATCATATGTTCAGATCCTTTATGCATATTAATACTCCTCTGATTATGAACATGAATATGCTTTGTGAGTAGTTACGTTTGTTCCTGAGGACATGTGAGAAGTCTTGCTATTAGTAGTCATGTGAATTTGGTATTCGTTCGATATTTTGATGAGATGTATGTTGTCTATCCTCTAGTGGTGTTATGTGAACGTCGATTACATAACAATTCACCATTATTTGGGCCTAGAGGAAGGCATTGGGAAATAAGAAGTAGATGATGGGTTGCTAGAGTGACATAAGCTTAAACCCTAGTTTATGCGTTGCTTCATAAGGGGCTGATTTGGATCCATATGTTTCATGCTATGGTGAGGTTTACCTTAATACTTTTGTTGTAGCTACGGATGCTTGCAATAGAGGTTAATCATAAGTGGGATGCTTGTTCAAGTAAGAACAGCACTCAAGCACTTCTCCACCCACATATCAAATTATCAAAGTACCGAACGCGAATCATATGAATGTGATGAAAACTAGCTTGACGATAATTCCCATGTGTCCTCGGGAGCGCTTTTCTTTATATAAGAGTTTGTCCAGGCTTGTCCTTTGCTACAAAATGGATTGGGCCACCTTGCTGCACTTAATTTACTTTTGTTACTTGTTGCTCGTTACCAATTATTCTATCACAAAACTATCTATTACCTATTATTTCAGTGTTTTTAGAGAATACCTTGCTGAAAACTGCTTATCATTTCCTTCTGCTCCTCGTTGGGTTCGACACTCTTACTTATCGAAAGGACTACGATAGATCCCCTATACTTGTGGGTCATCAGGCAGCACCACGGCACCACCAGCCCACGCCCGGCGGACGCGGCCGCGAACCCCTCGGGCAGCGGGTCCGGGTCGTCGGAGCTGACGATGTCCGGCCGCATCACCCACAGGAACCTCGCGCCGCTAGCCAGGACTCCTCCCGCGATCTCATGCAGCTCCTGCTTCGTGACATGTGCGTAGCTCCCGAAGGAGATGTAGAGCACGGAGCCCAGGGGCTGCGCGTCGAGCCAGTGGGAGTAGTTGGACTCAGCCCACATAGAGGTGGCGACAGCGCAGGGGGCGAAGCCGGTGGGGAAGATGGGCCCTACGGCGTAGAAGGGCTTCTCGGCACGGAGGGCGACGATGGTGGATGGCTCCAGCTCCTCCACGGTGTCAGCGCCGCGGGCCTCTTCGAAGGCCTTGGTAAAAATATTAGTGGCACTCTGTTGAATTGAAACATAAGCATATTGGAGTGGATTCCAAAAATCGTATTTTTCACCGTTGCATCCGAAGTGGCCGTTGTTGGTGAGCAAGTGGACATGGTAGTAGAGGTTGAAGATGAGCGCGGGCTCCGTCTAGAAGGACACGTACGCGATACCGAACTTCCTGGCCAGCGTCGCCGGCCACACGAAGAAGGTGTCGGCGACGAGGCTCGTCGCGGCCGGGTCGACGACGACGTGGCCGAGCACCTCCTCGACGTGGCCAGAGAGCGCTTGGAACAGTGAGCCCATGAACTCGTCGTGGTGCAGCGACCGATCGAACCCCACGGGGAGGCCGTCGCTGATAAGCTCGTAGCGCACGTCCATCCCCGAGAAGCGCGCGGCGGCAAAGAAGTCGTGTTCCGCCAGGTCGACGCCGAGCGCGTGCCGTCTGATCGTGCACGGCCTCCGTGTTGACGACCGTGACGGCGAAGCCCCGCGCTGCCAGCCGCAGCGCGAGGTGCGTGACGGGGATGAGGTGGCCCTGCAGCGGGTACACCACCACCACCGCGTGCGGCTTGGCCTTGTTGCCGCCGCTCATCGCTGCTAAGCCGGCCTCCTTTTGCGCCATGATCGCCAACCTCTATCCTCTGGTTTCCTGTGAACCGTCACTCGCACTTCACTTACCATATGACACCGTCGTCGATATCGTACTGTAGCCGCCAGCCCGCGTCGGATTCGTGCTCACGAAATTTGTCACCAACGTTTAACCAAAATTTGCATACTTCGTTAATTGGTGCGCGCACACGCACGCGGCTTGTCCGTAGCGAGACGAATGGTGTGATCACACAACGGCGCGGCTTACCAGCTGCCACGATATCTGGCGCGTGGAGTACGGGGGATGAGTGCGCAGGTGATGTAAGGTGACGATGATCTCCACGGAGAAGTCGCGTTTCGTTTTGAGACCGTGGATGCAAGAGCATCTAGAACCGGACCTCTCAAAACCTCGCTGTACATCCGACCGGATCACTGCCCAGTCACAGAATTATCACCCAACCCGATCTCATAGAGCATCTCAAACACTGATCCACAAATTTCCTCCGTGACCAGTCCGCGGACACAGATGCGGAAGCCGGCCGTCCAATGCTATTCTCATACATCGGTCCTTAATATTTTTAAAGTCCGTACGTTTAAATAGCCGCATATATAGTTTCAGTTTAGCTAAAATAGTTCAAATATTCGAATGCACGAGTACTTCTAATTTAAAAATATTTAAAAATTACACTCCGACATTGTTGTCCCTCTTAACCACCCACAGATACTCAATCAACTCTTTCTTCAGTTGCTCATGGGTTGCTCAGTGCTGAATTTGTTGATACATTTGAATAAACTCTTCAAATGTGGCTGATTCTGGTTTGAAAGTTTGATAGAATCACCTTGTTCTCAAATTCAAGACCTGCGACAACATAGTCATCGTCATTCTGCACGATCATGTTGTGCATGATCACATAAGAGATCATCACCTTCCACAAGGTCTCTCGATTCCATTTTTTAGTAAGTCCACGAACAACTACAAAACATGCCTGCAGAACTTTAAATACCCTCTCAATATCCTTGCTAGCTGCTTCCTGTCTTTGGCCAAAGTGAGATTTTTTCTGGCCAACTGAGTTAGAGATGGTGTTGAGCAAAACCTATTGCGGTTGAGCACTCGATGACTCTTGATGATCCCTTGAAATTGAGAACATGCTCCTTCGCACGCTCACCGTCTGTAAGAAACCGCGTACATCATCGTCTTTCTTCCGTGTAGTCCTCATCGGACAAGCCGCCAGACAACTCAACATAGTGCTTGTATATGTACTCCTCATCCGAATCCATTGCTTCAAAGAAGGGACAACAAATTTAGCACGGGCATTTCACCAAACACTTGCCAGGCATGGTGAGTATTTTAGGAACGAATGGTACCTGTGCGGCGGCAGAAGGAGAGGTGTGGGACGACGACGAAGGAGAAGCCACGTAGGTGGTGCCCGGGGTGCACCGTTAGAGCCTTAGAGGTGATGGACTCGGAGAGTTCCGGCAGGGATGTGGCGGGTAGCCAGGGTGGTGGAGCGGCTGCGATGACAGGAAAAAAAGGAAGGTGAAAAAAATGAGAGGATGGAGGCGCGAGGTCCGTCAGGATCGGAGTCTTACGTGGTTGCTCTTCGGACTTCTGCAAATCCCATAGTTTGTCTCGGGTTTGCGGGAAAAAGTGCGTTCAGACCAATCGGCGGACCAATAAAGTCTCGCATTGGATGGCTAAACACGTCAGGACCGTGTAGTCCAAACACTTTTCATGTTGTTGTGCTTTCTCCTTCCTCCAGCCAGCTACATGTTCTGGGATGTAAACTGTCGAGCCTCACGTGCAGTCGAATAATTTTCCTGTTTGGACCAAGTCGGCTGGCGAAATGGAATTGGTGTTGGGGAACGTAGTAATTTCAAAATTTTCCTACGCACACGCAAGATCCATCTAGGTGATGCATAGCAACGAGCGGGGAGAGTGTGTCCACGTACCCTCGTAGACCGAAAGCGGAAGCGTTTAGTAACGCGGTTGATGTAGTCGAACGTCTTCGCGATCCAAACGATCCAAGTACCGAACGCACGGCACCTCCGCGATCTGCACACGTTCAGCTCGTGACGTCCCTCGTACTCTTGACCCAGCTGAGGCCGAGGGAGAGTTTGGTCAGCACGACAGCGTGGTGACGGTGATGATGAGGTTACCGACGCAGGGCTTCGCCTAAGCTCTACAACGATATGACCGAGGTGGAAATCTGTGGAGGAGGCACCGCACACGGCTAAGACAACTGTCAACTTGTGTGTCTGTGGGGTGCCCCCCTCCCCCGTATATAAAGGAGTGGAGGAGGGGAGGGTCGGCCCTCTGTATGGCGCGCCCCAAGGGGGATTCCTACTCCTAGTAGGAGTAGGTTTCCCTCCCTCCCTAGTTGGAGTAGGAGAAGAAGGGAAGGAGGAGGAGAGGAGAAGGAAGGAGGGGGGTGCCGCCCCCTCCTAGTCCAATTTGGACCAGTCCATGGGGGGCGCGCAGCCACCCCTTGAGGCCCTTCTCTCCTTTCCTGTATGGCCCATTAAGGCCCACTACTTCCGCCGGCGAATTCCCGTAACTCTCCGGTACTCCGAAATACCCGAACCACTCAGAACCTTTCCGATGTCCGAATATAGCTTTCCAATATATCGATCTTTACGTATCGAAGATTTCGAGACTCCTCGTCATGTCCGTGATCTCATCCGGGACTCCGAGCAAACTTCGGTACATCAAAACACATAAACTCATAATACCGATCGTCATCGAACATTAAGCGTGCGGACCCTACGGGCTCGAGAACTATGTAGACATGACCGAGACTCATCTCCGGTCAATAACCAATAGCGGAACCTGGATGCTCATATTGGTTCCTACATATTCTCCGAAGATCTTTATCAGTCAAACCGCGTAACAGCATACGTTGTTCCCTTTGTCATCGGTATGTTACTTGCCCAAGATTCGATCGTCGGTATCATCATACCTAGTTCAATATCATTACTGGCAAGTCTATTTACTCGTTCCACAAGGCATTATCCCGTAACTAGCTCATTAGTCACATTGCTTGCAAGGCTTATAGTGATGTGCATTACCGAGAGGGCCCAGAGATACCTCTTCGACAATCGGAGTGACAAATCCTAATCTCGATCTATGCCAACTCAACAAACACCATCGGAGACACCTGTAGAGCATCTTTATAATCACCCAGTTACGTTGTGACGATTGATAGCACACTAAGTGTTCCTCCGGTATTCGGGAGTTGCATAATCTCATAGTCATAGGAACATGTATAAGTTATGAAGAAAGCAATAGCAATAAACTAAACGATCATAGTGCTAAGCTAGCCTATGGGTCAAGTCAATCACATCATTCTCTAATAATGTGATCCCGTTGATCAAATGACAACTCATGTGTATGGCTAGGAAACTTAACCATCTTTGATTAACGAGCTAGTCAAGTAGAGGTATACTAGTGACATTCTGTTTGTCTATGTATTCACACATGTACTAAGTTTCTGGTTAATACAATGCTAGCATGAATAATAAACATTTATCATGATATAAGGAAATATAAATAACAACCACTACTAGGAAAAGGCCTGCTAGTGGCACACCTGTTTTGCCTACTAATGGCGCACTACAGGTGCGCCACTAGCATCATGCCATTAGAATTTTTTACTAATGGCGCACCATAGGTGCGCCATTAGTATACCATACGGTGCGCCATTAGTATGCCTCCCAAGGGGCCATATTTAACCATGTGCTCTGGCTTACTAATGGCGCACTTGTTGATGATGCGCCACTAGTGTGCATTTTGCAGTGCGCCACTAAAGTGCTGGGTGGTGCGCCACTAGTATGAATATTAGGGATTTTTTTCTTTTCTGATATTTGCACAGGTTACAAAACATATTACTGCACAGAATATAGACAGCACAACATATAAACAGCAGATTTATCGAATACAATAGAAGATTAGTCTCCGAATACAATTCATCATATTAGTCTCCGAATTCAAAAGACCGAACAAAGTTAGAACATTACAAGTCTCGAGACCGCGAGTAGTGAGTTTGTCTTCACATTACAAGTTGATATCGATCATCTAAACTACCATCACATAGAAGAGAGCTGCGGTCATCACGATTAGCATCATCGCGATGAAACTGGTCTTCATCCGGTTCCTCCTCCGCTCCCTCCTCTCTCCCGCTAGATAGCGCGCGTATCTAGCTTCCGCCTCCGCCCTAGTGGTGTACCCTTTGTAACTGTTACCGCTGAAATGGTGAACCTGTCTCCGACACTCCTCCCAGTCGTCGTAGACTCCAGGAACCTTACCCTTGTACACGACATACGATAGCATCTCTGTGCACTAGCCAAACAAAACGTTAGTAGCAATTCACAGACAATACATAAGCAATATATAAGTATGCAACAAAAGGATCGGAAGAGAAAAGCAACACATTAATAGCACGATTCATGGTCCTACTAATAAATAGCATCGATTACATATAAGTTGAACGACTGTCCAAACCAAAGAGACATGCAAGTTCATTAAAGTTTAATATTACAACATGAGCCAATCGACATTTCAGAACTAGATGGCATCACTACTTTCGACTCGACTCCGGGACCGGAGCGTGGATGAAGCCGCCGTCTTTCGTGATGGTCATGAAATCGCGGGCGTTGTCAGCCTGCATTTGTAGCGTTGTTTCTATCTCACTGTTGGACGGTTGATATTTGAGATAGAACTGCGCCGAGGTACGAAGGACATCTTGATGGATGATTTCCGCAAACTCCGACTGGATGCGAAAGAATTCTTGTCTGATCTCCGCGTCCTGCCTTGCGAAGCTATAAGTAGGGGGAGGTGGAGGGCGGCAGGCCCTCGCACGCTCCTCCTACTTCCACCATCTTCTTCGCTTTCCCGTTCTTGCGACAGCGCCTCGCCGCCGCGCTCTTCCACTGCGCATTCCTCCGCCGCCGCGCTTGCTTTCGCCATGCCTCCCGCCACGGAGCAGCATGGCGGGGATTGGGATGGCTCCAACGTCCACGACGACCATGTCGAGTTTCTCCGCAACACGCGGCGGCTGCCCGGCGCGGACAAGGTGGAGGTCCGCCTCGCGCCGGCGAGGGAAATCACGCCGGCGCCGCAGGAGGGCGAGCGGGTGGTCTTCCGCTCGTACTTCTTGCGCGACATCGGCCTTCCAGTGAGCACCTTCTTCCGCTCCTGGCTCGAATTCTATCAGCTCCAGCAGCACCACCTCACCCCGAATGCGATGGTGCTGCTGTCGGCCTTCGTCACCCTGTGCGAGGGCTACCTTGGCGTCCTCCCCACCCTTGAGCTCTGGGGGGAGTTCTTCCAGTCCAAGCTGGGCACGCGCAGGCAGGGCGTGCCGGCTCAGACTGGCGCCTTCATCGCGTCGCGGAGGTCGGTCGCCGACAACCCCTTCCCCGTCATCCCGCTAATCCAATCGGTGAAGAAGTGGCAGAAGTCGTACTTCTATGTGCGGAACATCGCCCCACGGGGCGACTACATCAACCTGCCGGCTTACGTAGCCGGCCCATCGGCGGGCAGGCTGCCCCAGTGGTCCTTCCGGGCTGTGACTCTGATGCCGGCCGGGTCCGCAGCCGTCGCCCGAGCGCGAGTGATGACCCAGTCGGAGGGCCTAACGGGGCCCGACCTTCTGGCCGCGTTCGTCACGCGCCGGGTTCTTCCGCTCCAGAGCCGGCCTCATCTGATCTGTCAAATGAGCGGCCCGCTCGATCCGAGCCGAATGTGTACCGAGGAGATGCCGCGCGAGCAGGTCGCCTATATGGTGAACTACCTTGCGAGCTGCAAACTCACCAAAGAGTGGCAGTTCGGCAAGGAACCGTATAGCCGAGCCAATCCGCCGCCCACGGTATGCTCTCCTTGTCTCTTCTTTTTTCTCTCTCTCAATTTTGTTGCCGAGTTCCTCTTGGCCGACTCTGACTTAGTCGGCTTGTTCTTCGACAGAGCCCTCTTCTTCGGCCGGCCGGTGGGTCAGACACGGAGCGTCGATTCGTCCCCGACCGGGCGGAACATGATCTGGAGGACCCTGACTTGGGGGCGGCCGCTATGGACGACAACACCGAGCCGGGTGGTGGCCAAGCCGGCGGCGAAGCAGGCGGCTCCGGGTTCGGTGCCACCTTTGACGACTGGCCGGACGACGATGAGGCCGAAGCCGTCCCGCGCCGCCAGCCGGCATCTGGACGCGGCGCGGGTTCCTCCGCCGCGCTGCCTGCTCGGGGTGGGGGTCAAAAGCGTCGCGCCGCCAGCCGGCATCTGGACGCGGCGCGGGTTCCTCCGCCGCGCTGCCTGCTCGGGGTGGGGGTCAAAAGCGTCGCGCCGCCCAGGGTTTGTTCGGCAGCCGAACGAAGAAGCCCTGAGGCGGGGCGGCGGCCACCAGGTGGGAGGAGGCAGCTGCAAAGGCGGCTCGCTTCCGCAAGGCGGTGAAGCAACCGCAGACCGTGTCGGCGTAAGTTCACTTTCTTTCGTATACTCTTTTTTTTCTTTT
This sequence comes from Triticum aestivum, assembly GCF_018294505.1. NCBI lineage: Eukaryota > Viridiplantae > Streptophyta > Magnoliopsida > Poales > Poaceae > Triticum > Triticum aestivum. The sequence goes on from NC_057796.1 coordinate 45,657,661, forward strand.
CTTTGGTGGTTCCTGAAACCTTGTCTTTTTTCTCCAAACGATCAGAGCTCCGTTGTCGCTTGAGCGGGCGGCTGCCGGCTCCGTCGTCGAGTCTCCGAGGGGGTCTGGGAGCACCACCCGCCGTGTGGACCCCCGCGCCGAGCTTCAGGCGGCGACAGAACGGAACGCGCGGGAGGCGCGGGAGGAGCGGGAGGCACGGGAGGCGGAGGCACGGGAGGCGGTGTCACGACCGGATTTTTGGGATAATAATTCCCCAGAAAAACGGCCTTTGTGCCCATCAGCCCCAGGATTACTGTTAGCTGATGAGGCACCAACTTGATACAAGAAAATCCAAGCAAGTACAAAAAAAATATGTAGTACAAGACCGTCGTGGCCTAGGAGTACAACATTTGGTTTCTAATGGTAGAGGGCGGAAGCGGTTGGATACATCTGCGTCTATGGGACTCCATTTCCCACAAGAACCGCTGACCAGGATAACTCCTATCTTCGCGAGGCTGCAAATGTCAACGCGTAGGTTCCGAGGTTGTCACCGCGATGCTTATCTCCAAGCAAGGAATCTGGCCAAGACAATAGCCAGGGACAAGCCAGTGAGTACGTTTGAATGTACTCGCAAACATTAAGAACACGGATATAATATGTCAAACATGCTCTGGGTTAATTAGATGATCACACGTCTGTCACGAAATAATACGAAAGACCATGATGCACACATATGGTTAAAAAATATTCCAAAATAAAATACTGGGTGCCGAACGAGGGTCTGAATGACTCCTCGAGAGGAAACTGCAAAAATAGAAATACTGGTGCCAAACGAGGGTCTGAATGACTCCTCGAGAGGGAAAACTGCAGGAATAGAAATACTGGTGCCAAACGAGGGTCTGAATGACTGCTCGAGAGGAAACTGCAAGAATAGTAATACTAGTGCCAAACGAGGGTCTGAATGACTCCTCGAGAGGAAAACTGCAGGAATAATAATGCCGCAGTCGGGCGTCGGGGCGACACCACAGAAAGGGCTTATAAGAGGATAATCACAGTGAATATCCAGGAGGTAGAACCATCCCAGGGATACTCAATAATATACGTAATATAAATGGTTAGTCCAAAATAATAAAGATCATAATCCATATGTGCCATAATCATAAACAATATTTAGTTCAGTCGTTTCTCCATCCGAAAACCGATAATATGGTCTAGTCAAACCGTACCTCCATCCGAATACCGTTACTGAGCTCTAGCTAATTCGTTCTCCATCCAAAAACCGTCACTGAGTTCTAGTTAAACCGTTCTCCATCTGAATACCGTTACTAGATTTAACTCAGACTGTGGTCTTTACTCAAGAACATGACTATCCAACAGGATATATCCTCTGCAGAGGGAGTACCATTTTCCCACGAGTAACGGGTTTACTTAGTCCATCGGGACTAATTCCGTCTACGGTCTTTTAATTGAAAACACGCCTGACCTGCACACACCAGCTTAACTCACCGGTGTCTGGAATCACCCACGACACCTGCCAAGCAAAACTCTAAGTGGGGAGGCTACAACCTCGACGTAGCATGGGATCAAATTTCTATTCGCGCGCTCTAAGGGGGTGCCCCCCCTCTCGGTCCCAACCGGAAACACCCATGCCCCCTGACCAAGTGGCATGCCAACCGGAGGCCTCCGGTATCTTCAACTATGGCCTCTCTGTACGGTGTGTGCTTTGGTAGGGGTTGACAACTTACTGAACCATACCCCGTCTGCGACAGGGACAAGTGGTAGTACTAACAAATAGGGAAGCTACCGACCAAGACTCGACTTACGACCGACTCAGGTGGTCCAAGCATCCTCCAACAATATTACCACTAGTGAGATAAAATACCACTCATCAAGCCTCACCATGCCATGCTGGACATACTCGTCTCGACGAGGGACTAGGGACAAGCTCGTGTCTACCCAAGACCACGACTTTCCCGGCTTCCTTCCAGTATGCATGAGGGGCTTACGAGGGTGATCCAAGCCACTAGTGAATCCATCACAAAACAACTCCAAAGTGTAATCATGTACGAGACTTTATCGTTACATAAAGACAACGCATACTCCAAGTCAAATGGTGCTGTAGCCATATCAAAACACCAGAACAGAATATTATGCCAGAGTCCGGAAATGCTTGCCTTCAAGAGTATGCAAAGGATGCACTTTTTTGAAAGCTCTCCCTTTTCTCCAAAATCCTATTTTGCAAAACATCCAAAAACAAATATTTCAAACACAGTACCAAAAGTTGTCTCAAATATTTTTGAAATAAATCTTAAAATAAACTAGAAGAAATTTGGGAGAGGTAGGAAAAAGAATCAACTCATTTGGAGTTTCATTTTAAAAGTTATAGCCAGTCAAAGTTTAGTCAAACTTCTGTTTTATTTAAATCAGAAAAAGGAAAACGCTTCGGGGAAAATACGCTTTCAAAGCAGAGGTGGCGTACTCCGGTCTTTGCGCTTTCACTTAAACAGAGAGAGCGGCCGCGCGGGTCACTGACAGTGGGTCCAGAGGGCCCACTGGTCAGGTTTGACTGGTCTCCCTCTCCCTCCTTTCTCTGTGCCCGAACGGTGGCGGGGCTCCGGCGATCGCCGGCGGCGAACGGCGGCTCCTCGAGGGCATCTGAGGGCAAGGATGGGTTGTCCAGACCGAGGCGGTCCTCTCGGTGGGCGTTAGGCAGGTGGGGACGGAGGAGGTCACCGGCGGCGAGCTCCGCGGCGGAGGGGGCTACGGTGGTGAAGTGACATTTGGGCTCCGGTGATCTTTGGCCGAAGCTGAGGCACTAGGCAGCTCCGCACGACTACGGGGGAGATCTTGGTGGCGTTGGATTGGCGGGGAAAGCTCTAGTTGCGACGAACGACACGGGATTGCGGCGGCGACCGAGCTGGCCGGAGACGAGGAAGAAAGGACTTTCCCGTCGATTGCTGGCTGTGGGAGGGCTATGGGGGTGGTCTGGGCTTGCTTCAGTGTCCGGTTGAGCTCGGGGTCCCTTTAAATAGGCGCTCGAGGCTGGCTCCCGCGGTGGCCGAGGATAAGATCGCCGGCGACCACTTCTCTGTAGTTGCAGGACTACGTGGCGGCGACGAGCGCGTGCCGACGAGCACGAGGATTAGCACGGGCTGTTCTCTGGGGCAGCTGGCGTGCGCGGGCGGTTTGGGCGGCGCCGTCCGCGGCAGAATCCGCTGCCGACGCCGGCGTGCTGCCAAGGCGGCGCTGCCAGTGGCGCTGCAGGGTGCCAGAGATGCCGAGCAGGGAGCTGGCTAGTGCGCGGTTCAGCGATGCAGAGGGGCCAGGGACGGGTCGCGTCGAGTGCGGCAGTGCGGCGTGTCGGCTCAGTGCGCGCGCGTGCAAAACGTGCGCTCTGGGCGCGCCTAGAGCACGCACGACACCTGCTCGACTAAATGCCAGCGCGCTCTAGAGAGCTTGGGTGAGGCTGGCAAAGAACAGAACAAGGGTAGGGGTGGCTAGGAGCTCAGTGGACAAGGTTGTGGGGTCAATGGAGCAAGTCCACTGTGCAAACAAAGAACTCATGCCAAAACAGGCTGTGCACACCAACTGCTCGACAGAATGCCAAGTGCACTTAGGCAACTCTTGGAGTGGCCAAAATCTCCAGATCAGAGTCTCTTTAGATGCAGGAGATGGTGGTAAGATCACTTGGGCAAAACCAGAAACCTGTTAGTGCAAGTTTTGCAAAATTCCAGTTTTGGACAGAAAGAAAAAGGGTTTAAAGCATGCACTTAAAAACCTCTAATGAGTCCACTCTCCTGGACTTAAGGGTTTTGAAGGGAGGGCTACAAGTAGGAAAAAGCTCAAGGTTACTAGAGCAAGGAAAAATAAGGTTGTAGTACAAATCACTAAGTTGGACCAGAATGCAAAAGAGGTTGATCCACTCAAATTTTTCAAGGAACAACACTGGGTTTTTGCTTGAAGATGAATTGTATGCATCCACTGACATCTCCAGACACTTGGAAGAATTTTTAAAGAAATATTCAAATGGGTTGTAGTGCAAAAGTGCCTACTGGACCAGATTGGGAAAGTTGGTCTAGAGCTCAAAATCTCCAATGGCCAAAAGGTATTTTTGCATAAAAGTGATGTGGAAACATCACCTGACATCCCCAAATTTTGGTGGAATTTTTAAATGCATTTGTCAAGAGGTTGCAGTGCAAAACAGGCTCCAAATGCAAAAGAAATCATTTTAAAGGAATAAAGTTCTGAGAAAACAAATCTTGCAAATTTAAATCCACTGATAAATAATTTGTTTTATCACAGAGAGTATTCAAGCCCAACAATACTCTTTGAAGGTTTTTCCCACTAGAGGCAGAAATCACAAAAGGTAAAACTAGTCAAATAGAAAAATTTTATTTCCTGGCAACATTATTAATAAATAAAACAAGGCCAAAAATTTTGGGTGTCACAACACTACCCCCCTTAAGAAAAAAATCTCGTCCTCGAGATTTGTTAAAAACCGATGTTATCAAAAGAAATCATTCAATTTCACAAAAACAAAACGGCTACAGTGAGAGGGCAATAAGTGGTGTAAAACCACAGTGTGTTACATTGGCGTAGTGTGGAAAAATCCACGGTTAGGGAAAACGAGATATTTCTACGCAGATACAGTAATTTAGAATAAGTTCTAAATTACTAAAATACGCTGGTCGCACCCGAGAGCACAGTGTTCTCTCTGGCTGACAGGTGGGCCCGGGGCCCACTGTCGGCCTCTTCTCCTACATCTGGCTCTCTCTTCTCTCTCGCGCGCTCTCCCGCGCTTCCTCCACCGGTGATGCCTAGCTCGTAGGGCATCGAGGCCGTACCGTGGTAGTGCGCGGCGTGCTAGCTACCGGTGCAGCATGCACTCACCTCGCGGGCCAGGGCGTTGTCGGCACTGCTCGCGGACTCGCCTCCGAACACCGGCGGTCGAGCGACGAGTGGCGCTGGTGGACCTCGCCCACCGTACACCGATCTCGGGCTATAAAACGATCGCGGTGCTCCTCCCTTCTTCCTCACACCTGGCCTCGCTTCTACTCCTCCTTCCTTCTCCTCCATTGCGGCTAGCAGGAGCTCGAGCCGAGGCACTAATGGCGGAGGCAATGCCGGACTGGTATGTGGTCCTGGTGTGTGGAGGTTTGGCGGTGCTGCTGGGGTTCTCGGTGCTCCTGTGCGCGATGATCCTGGATGATCGTCGTGATGCTGCCGCTCGAGTGTTGGCTCTTCGCGGTGGCGGCGATCACGTGGATTAGGCGCGGCATCGGGGCTGACTGTCGTCGGTGTGCTGGGGCAGCTCGCGCTCGAATGAACACTCACAAATCTCTCTTACTGAGACTGTGGTGCCCTCGAGTGTGGTCAGATAGGCGTAAAAAAATGTGCTCAACGATTTGTAATAGTGCTCGAGGTCGAGTGGTGGCTGCTGAGAGTTTGCTGTTACGATGCTGCACAAATAAAAATCTATGTCGTGAAAAGAAAATATACGCAGCAATATCTTGGGGAAAGAAATCTCCTCAAAAACAAGTTGCGAGAGAAAAAAAATAATTAAAACAAAACTAACAGCAGTAACACTGCTCACAAAAACAGGAACTAAAGAAAATCGGATCCGTCGCACAAATTTTTTACGAACATGCTGCAACACATAAATACAAGTACTGGGACAATAAATACATCGGAGGCGTTTACAAGGAAAACGGCAAAAGGACAGGGTCCTGAGAAAACGCCTCTGGCACTGGGGCACACTCCTCTTCTATCGGGGGAAGCGGGTTGACTAGCCAATGAATGCGCCCTTCTTGGTCAGGCCTCAGGGGTCTGCCAATAGCGATCCGAGGATTTAAATCAGCGAGGCTCTGGAGATAACCCATTACTCGCTGAGTTAAACGCTCCTGGGCAATAACGTACTGGGCGAGGTTGGCCAGTACTGGATCTCTCTCAACGCACCCACCGGGAAAAGATGCAACTTCTCCGGGTGCTGCACGACTCGGAAAATAATAGTATCCTCGTTCGCTGGCATAGGGTACTGCGAATCGAAGACGGGTGAGCGCCTCGTACGCAGCAGCTTCTATAGCCATATGCGGAGTCGGCATGGATTTCCCCACGAAGGAGACTTCCGTTGGGTCTTGGTTTGGGTACGCGGGAGGGATGTGCACCACTGCCCAATATTTCGAGGTGGAAGGGGTGATCCTTGATTTGAGCAACTCGTACTGGGGTGGACGGGTGGCACTCATAGTACTGCAGGTAAAGTCCCACAATAATTTGACAAAACTGCACGGGGTTGCGTCTGGGGTTCTCAGATAAAAACTGGGGGTCGATATGGCAAGGAATGGCTGTGAGTGCTGCGCACAAAGGTGAGGGGTGCTCGGCAAGGTCACGAAGTGGCCTTTAAATAGCACCGGGGCTGGGTTACCTACCGGGGCGAAGGGTAACTGGTTGTCGATCCTGTACTCGGGTCAAAGCCACAGATATACACATCACATAAATGTGACGCATTACTGTGGGTGCCGACGGGGTTGGTCTTGGTAGCTGCACCCGAAATTTAAAAATGCAATTGTACGCTAACGTACACATGCATAGCTACTACTCCAAAACTAGAAGCGTTCAAGCAGCCGCATGAAATAAAAGCGATACAAGACCACATCATTACAAAGCGTAGGAAAACTAAGGCTCGATGCAACTCGAGCGACTTAGTCTACTACGTTAATGTCTAAGTGGGCTGGCCTTGCGGACGCCGATGCTTCTCCATGGTTCTCACCGTCGGAAATTGCTGGCTGAGGCTGAGGTGCTGCAGGGTCGGGGAAATGGTGATGACCATCGCGGGGGTTGTTGGCCACAATCCTGTTGGAATGGGTTCCCAAAAGGCGACGAAGCGCTTCTAGGGTCACCAAAGCACTCTGGTTGAGGGCTGGCGCAGACCTCAAGGGATCGATTGGGTGTCCGAACAGCACGACTGGGTTGTCGGCGTCGGGCTCCGCTTCTCTTCTCGCCGGGGCTCGGCGAACCAGTTCTCCACGAGCTGCGATCAGATCAAGAGTGACCTGATCGAACAGTTGCTCTAGTGCGCTTACATAGCGCACCAGATGCAACAGCGCAGGATCCGTCTCGTGGTCACCGTTGGCAACCTGGGGTGGCCTACCATACCCGTCACGACTGGGGTAGTAGTAGAACGAGCGACAGTTAACTCTGGGCGACAGGTGCCGGAGTTGAACTATAGCCTCGCGGGCTGCCAGTTGGATGGCTTGTGGCTCAAAGGAAGTTGTCCTTCCAGTGAACCTGTAGGGGCGTTCTGGCGACAGACCCCTACCGTAGATGTGCACAGTGGCCCAGTACCGACGGCTCTCACCGTACATGGGTCCCTGGTACACAACATACTCAGGAGGCTCTTCTAACGCATAGGCACGCGGGTGAGGTTTGCGAGCACGGTCACAAAACCTCCCAGGTTGGTCGCTGTGGTCTCATTGTGAACAATGGGACGAGGCATCGTGGCTTGGTTTGGGGAAAAGAGGTTGTGCTGTGATTGAGGCTAGCGTGCCCTTTTTATAGGGAAAGGGGACGGAGTCTTCCTCCGCACGCTTGTGATAGAGACGGGTTGGGTGTCGGTCACTGGCGCGTGATCGACGGGCTAGGCCGATAGGTTGGGCACCGTCCGCCAAAAGGGGCGTCGGTCACTGTGGGGCTATCTTACGCGGGAAGCTTGACCGGGACTAGGTTAAGGTCTGGTGGTTTGGGTTAACCTAGGTTTATTGACCTGGCTAAGATAGGGTTAGCCAATGGTCAGCCTGGCTCTGATACCAAGTCTGTCACGACCGGATTTTTGGGATAATAATTCCCCAGAAAAATGGCCTTTGTGCCCATCAGCCCCAGGATTACTGTTAGCTGATGAGGCACCAACTTGATACAAGAAAATCCAAGCAAGTACAAAAAAAATATGTAGTACAAGACCGTCGTGGCCTAGGAGTACAACATTTGGTTTCTAATGGTAGAGGGCGGAAGCGGTTGGATACATCTGCGTCTATGGGACTCCATTTCCCACAAGAACCGCTGACCAGGATAACTCCTATCTTCGCGAGGCTGCAAATGTCAACGCGTAGGTTCCGAGGTTGTCACCGCGATGCTTATCTCCAAGCAAGGAATCTGGCCAAGACAATAGCCAGGGACAAGCCAGTGAGTACGTTTGAATGTACTCGCAAACATTAAGAACACGGGTATAATATGTCAAACATGCTCCGGGTTAATTAGATGATCACACGTCTGTCACGAAATAATACGAAAGACCATGATGCACACATATGGTTAAAAATATTCCAAAATAAAATACGGGGTGCCGAACGAGGGTCTGAATGACTCCTCGAGAGGAAACTGCAAGAATAGAAATACTGGTGCCAAACGAGGGTCTGAATGACTCCTCGAGAGGGAAAACTGCAGGAATAGAAATACTGGTGCCAAACGAGGGTCTGAATGACTCCTCGAGAGGAAACTGCAAGAATAGTAATACTGGTGCCAAACGAGGGTCTGAATGACTCCTCGAGAGGAAAACTGCAGGAATAATAATGCCGCAGTCGGGCGTCGGGGCGACACCATAGAAAGGGCTTATAAGAGGATAATCACAGTGAATATCCAGGAGGTAGAACCATCCCAGGGATACTCAATAATATACGTAATATAAATGGTTAGTCCAAAATAATAAAGATCATAATCCATATGTGCCATAATCATAAAAAATATTTAGTTCAGTCGTTTCTCCATCCGAAAACCGATAATATGGTCTAGTCAAACCGTACCTCCATCCGAATACCATTACTGAGCTCTAGCTAATTCGTTCTCCATGCAAAAACCGTCACTAAGTTCTAGTTAAACCGTTCTCCATCCGAATACCGTTACTAGATTTAACTCAGACTGTGGTCTTTACTCAAGAACATGACTATCCAACAGGATATATCCTCTGCAGAGGGAGTACCATTTTCCCACGAGTAACGGGTTTACTTAGTCCATCGGGACTAATTCTGTCTACGGTCTTTTAATTGAAAACACGCCTGACCTGCACACACCAGCTTAACTCACCGGTGTCTGGAATCACCCATGACACCTGCCAAGCAAAACTCTAACTGGGGAGGCTACAACCTCGACGTAGCATGGGATCAAATTTCTATTCGCGCGCTCTAAGGGGGTGCCCCCCCTCTCGGTCCCAACCGGAAACACCCATGCCCCCTGACCAAGTGGCATGCCTACCGGAGGCCTCCGGTATCTTCCACTATGGCCTCTCTGTACGGTGTGTGCTTTGGTAGGGGTTGACAACTTACTGAACCATACCCCGTCTGCGACAGGGACAAGTGGTAGTACTAACAAATAGGGAAGCTACCGACCAAGACTCGACTTACGACCGACTCAGGTGGTCCAAGCATCCTCCAACAATATTACCACTAGTGAAATAAAATACGACTCATCAAGCCTCACCATGCCATGTTGGACATACTCGTCTCGACGAGGGACTAGGGACAAGCTCGTGTCTACCGAAGACCACAACTTTCCCGGCTTCCTTCCAGTATGCATGAGGGGCTTACGAGGGTGATCCAAGCCACTAGTGCATCCATCACAAAACAACTCCAAAGTGTAATCATGTACGAGACTTTATCGTTACATAAAGACAACGCATACTCCAAGTCAAATGGTGTTGTAGCCGTATCAAAACACCACAACAGAATATTATGCTAGAGTCCAGAAATGTTTGCCTTCAAGAGTATGCAAAGGATGCACTTTTTTGAAAGCTCTCCCTTTTCTCCAAAATCCTATTTTGCAAAACATCCAAAAACAAATATTACAAACACAGTACCAAAAGTTGTCTCACATATTTTTGAAATAAATCTTAAAATAAACTAGATGAAATTTGGGAGAGGTAGGAAAAAGAATCAACTCATTTGGAGTTTCATTTTAAAAGTTATAGCCAGTCAAAGTTTAGTCAAACTTCTGTTTTATTTAAATCAGAAAAAGGAAAACGCTTCGGGGAAAATACGCTTTCAAAGCAGAGGTGGCATACTCCGGTCTTTGCGCTTTCACTTAAACAGAGAGAGCGGCCGCGCGGGTCACTGACAATGGGTCCAGAGGGCCCACTGGTCAGGTTTGACTGGTCTCCCTCTCCCTCCTTTCTCTGTGCCCGAACGGTGGCGGGGCTCCGGCGATCGCCGGCGGCGAACGGCGGCTCCTCGAGGGCATCTGAGGGCAGGGATGGGTTGGCCAGACCGAGGCGGTCCTCTCGGTGGGCGTTAGGCAGGTGGGGATGGAGGAGGTCACCGGCGGCGAGCTCCGCGGCGGAGGGGGCTACGATGGTGAAGTGACATTTGGGCTCCGGTGATGTTTGGCCGAAGCTGAGGCGCTAGGCAGCTCCGCACGACTACGGGGGAGTTCTTGGTGGCATTGGATTGGCAGGGAAAGCTCTGGTTGCGACGAACGGCACGGGATTGCGGCGGCGACCGAGCTGGCCGGAGACGAGGAAGAAAGGACTTTCCCGTCGATTGCTGGCTGTGGGAGGGCTATGGGGGTGGTCTGGGATTGCTTGAGTGTTCGGTTGAGCTCGGGGTCCCTTTAAATAGGTGCTCGAGGCTGGCTCCTGCGGTGGCCGAGGATAAGATCGCCGGCGACCACTTCTCTGTAGTTGCAGGACTACGTGGCGGCGACGAGCGCGTGCCGACGAGCACGAGGATAAGCACGGGCTGTTCTCTGGGGCAGCTGGCGTGCGCGGACGGTTTGGGTGGCGCCGTCCGTGGCAGAATCCGCTGCCGACGCCGGCGTGCTGCCAAGGCGGCGCTGCCAGTGGCGCTGCAGGGTGCCAGAGATGCCGTGGAGCAGGGAGCTGGCTAGTGCGCGGTTCAGCGATGCAGAGGGGCCAGGGACGGGTCGCGTCGAGTGCGGCAGTGCGGCGTGTCGGCTCAGTGTGCGCGCGTGCAAAACGTGCGCTCTGGGCGCGCCTAGAGCACGCACGGCACCTGCTCGACTAAATGCCAGCGCGCTCTAGAGAGCTTGGGTGAGGCTGGCAGAGAATAGAACAAGGGTAGGGGTGGCTAGGAGCTCAGTGGACAAGGTTGTGGGGTCAATGGAGCAAGTCCACTGTGCAAACAAAGAACTCATGCCAAAACAGGCTGTGCACACCAACTGCTCGACAGAATGCCAAGTGCACTTAGGCAACTCTTGGAGTGGCCAAAATCTCCAGATCAGGGTCTCTTTAGATGCAGGAGATGGTGGTAAGATCACTTGGGCAAAACCAGAAACCTGTTAGTGCAAGTTTTGCAAAATTCCAGTTTTGGACAGAAAGAAAAAGGGTTTAAAGCATGCACTTAAAAACCTCTAATGAGTCCACTCTCCTGGACTTAAGGGTTTTGAAGGGAGCGCTACAAGTAGGAAAAAGCTCAAGGTTACTAGAGCAAGGAAAAATAAGGTTGTAGTACAAATCACTAAGTTGGACCAGAATGCAAAAGAGGTTGATCCACTCAAATTTTTCAAGGAACAACACTGGGTTTTTGCTTGAAGATGAATTGTATGCATCCACTGACATCTCCGAACACTTGGAAGAATTTTTAAAGAAATGTTCAAATGGGTTGTAGTGCAAAAGTGCCTACTGGACCAGATTGGGAAAGTTGGTGTAGAGCTCAAAATCTCCAATGGCCAAAAGGTATTTTTGCATAAAAGTGATGTGGAAACATCACCTGACATCCCCAAATTTTGGTGGAATTTTTAAATGCATTTGTCAAGAGGTTGCAGTGCAAAACAGGCTCCAAATGCAAAAGAAATCATTTTAAAGGAATAAAGTTCTGAGAAAACAAATCTTGCAAATTTAAATCCACTGATAAATAATTTGTTTTATCACAGAGAGTATTCAAGCCCAACAATACTCTTTGAAGGTTTTTCCCACTAGAGGCAGAAATCACAAAAGGTAAAACTAGTCAAATAGAAAAATTTTATTTCCTGGCAACATTATTAATAAATAAAACAAGGCCAAAAATTTTGGGTGTCACAGGCGGCCGCCGCCCAGGCGGCACGGGAGGAGGAGGTGGCGAAGGCGCTCGCCGACGCTGCAGCCAGGGCCCAAGCAGAGGCTGCAGCAGCAGAAGCAGCGGGGGAGGTCTTGATGGTCACCCCTCTGCGCGTTGCGGCGCCGGGGTCCATGGAGCCCTCGCCAGAGGGAGCCAGCAGCGACCAGCCAGGGCTGGGGGGAAGCGACGACGTCATCATCTTGGAGAGGGCGCCGGTGCCGACCCCGCCAACTGGGGCGGCCCAAGGCGGCCGGCCTGATCCGCCGCCTGCGGAGTCGGCGGGGGGCGAGCCGGCCGTGAGGGCTGAGATAGCAGTCCGGGTTCCGTCGAGCCGGCGCGCGGGGAAGGCCGCGTCGGAGCCGCAGAAGGCCGCGTCGGAGCCACAGTCGGCCGTGGGCTCCAGCTCGTCGGCCCGTGATGCGGAGGCGGCCAGCGCTACCTCGGGGTGGACACCAGGCGGAGGGACGGCCGTGGTGAACGTGGCCGCGCAGGATGTACGGACCCGGCTCCAGGCCCAAGCTACGGCGCTGAGGAAGTACACCGACGAGTTCCTCGCGACGCGGGCGGCCATCCGGGTTAGGCTTCTTATCTTGCTCTTGATTTCTTCTTGATCTTGATTTCTTCTGTGGGTGCGCGTCAGCGCACCCACTGGGTGTAGTCCCCGAGTTCCGAGTCGGCTGCTGAGCAGGCGGCTTGGAACTTCTTAGAGGATTTGTCTTTTGCTATTCTTGTTCTTACTCCGATCTTCTGTCTATTCTGCAGGACTACCACAATCTTCGTGCGGCCGTCTTCAACTCCCAGGCTCGGGAGCTGACCCAGAAGACCGCCGACCTTACTGAGAGCCGAGGTATGTGCTTGGTTCTTTGTCTCATGTGGGGGCGCGTCAGCGCACCCACTGGGTGTAGTCCCCGAGATTCGGGCCGACTGCTGAGCAGTCGGGTCGGATCTTCCTTGACGACTTCTTCTTTCTGTTCTTTCTTCTTCTTCTGCCGTCTCTGCAGCGGCCAACGCCAGTCTGAGGGCACAGCTGGGAGAGTCTCAGACTGCCCTCCGTGCCAAGGATGCCGAGCTCGCCGCCTTGGTGCAGGAGCGCGACCGCCTAGTCAAGAAGCTGGCCGACCAGGAGGAAGGCCACAAGGCGGCCCTGAAGGCTGCGCAGGACCGCGAAGCCACTCTCCAGGCCGAGTTCGAGACGGAGGCGGCTGGCTGGGCTGAGGCCAGGCAGACTCCGATCTCTGGCTACGGCCAGATCGAAGATCTGGTTGACGGTAAGCCGCCTACCTCTTCGTCCTTTCTTGCCATCTGCCACTTTTGGCTTGTTTTCTGATTTTGGTGTTCTTTTCTTCCTTTCTTGCGCAGAGTATTTCCCTGGCTATTCTACTGCCGCCAACCAGACCATCGAGGCCCGTCGCCAAGCGCGAAGGCAGGCTGGCTTTGAAATCTCGCCCACCGCCGGCCGCTCGCTGGAGGAATAGCTTCTGGCGATCCAAGCCCGTATCCAGCCGGCTCACCGACTGCTCCGCCGGCTACAACGCATCGGGGCGCAAGTCTTGGCCGCCCTCTGGCCCGGCCATGCGGTTCCTCGCACCCCCCGTCGGACTGCCGACTGGCTGGAGGTGGCAGTCGGCCGCTTCGATGCCTGGAAGGCCTCGGCAGCTCGCTCCGGCGCCAGGCGGGCGCTGGAGTTCGTCAAGGCCTGGTATCCCGGCCTGAGCCTGGATCAGCTGGCTACCTGGCGGCAACAGGCCGACACGGAGCTGGAGCCGGCGCGGCCGGCTATCATCTGGCGGGCTTCGGTGATCGCCGACTACACCGACACCAGCGTCTTCGCCCCCGAGGTAGATGACAATGGAGTCGCCCAGCCGGAGGAGTGGTTCGGGCTGAACCCGGCGGACGGTGAAGACTCGGCGGAGGAGATCGACTCCAGCGACGAGGGTGAAGAGGAGGAGGAGGAGGGTGAAGACGCCGAGCCGGCTGGTGGAGCAGCCGACCAGCCTCAGCTTGACCGCTCCTCCAGCACTACGCCACGCGCGAGCGCGTCGCCTGCCCCTGGTGGCGGCCAAGCCGGGATTCGCTAGGCGGCCACTCCTTCAGCCGACCAGGCCGCCTTCACCGACCAGCTCGGCCTCCGCACCGCGCCTTAGTCTAGTCCGCCGTTTTTTGTTTTCCTGTCTTGTTAATTTTGGAACAAAACTTCTGTTAAGTTTGCACAATTCCACCCACTTGGGGTGTATTCGAACCATGCTGATGGCCAGCCTGCTGGCGGCTTATATGTATATATAACTTATGCATGCATTTGGCTTTTCCTTGTACTTTGCTTTTCGTCCTTCTGCTGTTTCCTTTGCCGCCCTCCCTTGGTTGCCGCCTTCCCAGTCCAACAGTTGCTCTGCAATCTGTTGCTGGAGAAGTGCTTGGCCGATTGGGAGGGCAAGTACTCTAGCTTTACTGGACTAAAGCTAAGTTTTTAGGGACCCGGCCAGCCGGCTGTTCTGACAGCCGGCAGGCATGTTTGGAGGCCGTCTTGTTGCTATATAGGTTCGTTAGTCCTTAGCCGTTTTTCGTGTGGGCATCCTTTCTGCCTTGCCTCTTGCTAGTCGGACAGTCGGTTCTTCGAGCTGCGACTTTCAACAAGAGAGGATTCTGGAGCCAGCACACTACTTGTTCGACTTCAGGTAGAACTTTTTAATATAGCTCAAGGCGGCCAGTTCCCGGGCCGACTAGTCGAACCCGGTGCCGGACAAGAAATCAAATGTAATAATACATTCATGGATATGACACTCGTCATTCATAGATAAACAAAGGCAGTCCCCGAGTACTGGTCGGGGGGCCTGTTGGTTTGTACTTAATACAAAAGGGGAGCATGATACATACTGCTTTCAACTGTAAAAACGTCTTAGGAGGTTTGCGTTCCATGGTCACTCTGACTCCTTGCCAGAGTCGTCCCTCTTGTGTGCTCTTGGTTTTTGCGCGTCGATCAAGTAGTAGGAGTCGTTGCCGAGTGCCTTGCTGACGACGAAGGGGCCTTCCCAAGGGGCCGAGAGCTTGTGCTGGCCGGCTGTTCGCTGGATCAGCCGAAGCACAAGGTCGCCCTCTTGGAAGGATCTTGGCTTGACCTTGCGGTTGTAGTAGCGGCGCAGGCCTTGCTGGTAGATAGCGGACCGGCTGAGTGCTAGCAGCCGGCCTTCTTCTAGTAGGTCGACGCCGTCTTCTCTTGCTTCCTTGGCCTCCTCCTCTGTGTACATGGTGATCCGAGGCGAGTCGAACTCGATGTCTGTTGGGATGACAGCCTCGGCACCGTACACGAGGAAAAATGGAGTAAAGCCGGTTGACTTGTTGGGTGTAGTGCGCAGACTCCAGAGGACAGCCGGCAGCTCTTCGAGCCAGCAGCCGGCCGATCGCTCCAGCGGTACAACCAGTCGGGGCTTGATGCCGGAGAGGATGAGTCCATTTGCTCGCTCGACCTGGCCGTTTGACTGCGGGTGAGCAACGGACGCTAAGTCCAGTCGGATGCCCTGTGTCGCGCAGAAACGAGCCAGTGCTCCTTTGGCGAAGTTCGTGCCGTTGTCGGTGATGATGCTGTGCGGCACGCCGTACCGAGTAGTGATGTCGGTGATGAATGTTACGGCAGTTGGCCCATTGAGCTTCTTGATTGGCTTTGCTTCAATCCACTTTGTGAACTTGTCCACAACAACAAGTAGATGTGTCATGCCGCCGCGGGCTGTCTTGAAGGGGCCCACCATGTCCAGTCCCCAGACAGCAAAAGGCCAGGTGAGGGGAATGGTCTTGAGTGCAGAAGCCGGCAAGTGTTGCTTGGAACTAAAAACTTGGCATCCTCTGCAGCTCTTGACTATTTCTTTAGCATCCTCCAAGGCAGTCGGCCAGAAGAAACCATGGCGGAAAGCCTTGGCCACAAGGGATCTTGAGGCTGCGTGGTGGCCGCATTCGCCTTGGTGGATGTCTTTGAGGATTGCCACTCCTTTTTCTGGCTCGACGCAACGCTGGAAGACTCCAGTGACGCTGCGCTTCACAAGCTCTCTATTGATTATTGTATATGCTGCGGCTCGTCGTTGCACTAGTCTTGCTGAGATCTCATCAGCCGGCAGCTCTCTGCTGACTAGGAACTTGAGGATGGGCTGGGCCCATGAGGGAGCTGTGACTTCTTCTTCTGTTAATGTAGCCACCATGACTCGGGTGGGTGGGTTGGGTGAGTCAGCCACTGCTTCTTGTGTCGTTGCAGTCCCCGGGCCGACTGCTGCAGTCCCCGGGCCGGGTTCTGAAGTCCCCGTGCCGGGTGCGACTACGGTAGTCCCTGGGCCAGTTGTTGAAGTCCCCGTGCCGCCTGCGGGGCCTCTCCAGTCGGATCCTGCTGTATCTGGCGCAGGCGGTACGAAGATGGAATCCGACTCTAGAGACGGCTTGATGGACGGCTTGAGGAGGCGCTGGAGGGAGACGCCAGTCGGTATGGCTTGTCGGGTGGAGCCGATCCGTGCTAGGGCATCTGCTTGGTCGTTGTCGGCCCTTGGCACGTGGAGGAACTCGCACCCCTCGAAGTATCCACTGATCTGCTGGACGAGGAATCGATAACTCGCCATGTTCGCGTCCTTGGCGTCCCAGTCGCCAGACGATTGCTGGACCACCAAGTCTGAGTCGCCGTAGCACAGGATCCGGCGTATGCCAAGCTCTTTGGCTAGCCGAAGCCCGTGTACGAGCGCCTCGTACTCGGCCACGTTGTTGGAGGCGGCGAAGTGGATCTGCAGCGTGTACTTGAGCTTGTCGCCTTTGGGAGAGGTGAGGACGATGCCGGCTCCCAAGCCGGTGCGCATCTTGGACCCGTCAAAGTGCATCCGCCAATGGGTAGAGTCGGGAGCCGGCGGTAGGTACTGGGTCTCGGCCCAGTCGACGAGGAAGTCGGCCAATGCTTGCGACTTGATGGCGGTGCGGGGTTGGTAGAAGATTGTGTAGGGCGCCAACGCAATGGCCCATTTTGCCACCCGGCCGGATGCATCCCGGCTGCCTATGATCTCGGCGAGCGGGGCAGTGCATACGACCGTGATGGGGTGCTCTTGGAAGTAGGGCTTCAATTTCTTGGCAGCGAAGTATACCCCATAGCACATCTTCTGGTAGTGCGGGTAGTTTTGCTTTGAACTGGATAGAACTTCGCTGAGGTAGTACACCAGCCTCTGGACTAGCTGGGCTCGGCCTTCTTCCGGGCGCTGGACCACAACAACAATGCTGACGACTCGGCTAGTCGCGGCGATGTAGAGGAGCATGGGCTCCTTCTCAGTCGGCGCTGCGAGGACGGGCGGAGTGGTCAGCATTTTCTTCAACTCATGGAAGGCTTGGTCGGCTTGGTCGTTCCACTCGAAGTGAGTGGACTTCTTCATGAGTCGGTACAGGGGGAGAGCCTTCTCTCCTAGTCGGCTGATGAAACGATTCAGGGAGGCTAAGCAGCTAGTGAACTTCTGCACATCTCGCAGTTTGGTGGGAATCTCCATCCTCTCGATGGCCTTGATCTTGACGGGGTTGCACTCGATGCCGCGTTCGGAGACCAGGAAGCCCAACAGCTGGCCGGCTGGCACTCTGAACACGCACTTCTCAGGATTGAGCTTGATTTGGAATCGACGCAAGTTGGCAAATGTTTCTTTCAGGTCTTCCAGCAAGGTACCGCGCTTCTCTGTCTTCACCACAATGTCGTCTACATAGACGTGGGCATTTCTGCCGAGTTGTTTCAAGAGGCATTTCTGCATGCAACGCTGAAAAGTGGCACCGGCATTTCTCAAGCCGAATGTCATAGTCAGGTAGCAGAAAGCTCCAAAGGGTGTGATGAAGGCAGTCTTCAGGCGGTCAGCTAGGTCCAACTTGATCTGATGGTACCCTGAGTACGCATCCAAAAAACTTAACAGCTCGCATCCGGCCGTGGAGTCTATCACTTGGTCAATCCGCGGCAGGGCGAACGGATCCTTTGGGCAGGCCTTGTTCAGACTGGTGTAGTCTATACACATACGCCACTTGTTATTCTTCTTCAGAACCAAAATGGGGTTGGCAAGCCACTCTGGAAAGAACACTTCCATGATAAAGCCAGCGGCAAGGAGCCGGGCTATCTCTTCTCCCACAATTCTTTGCTTCTCTTCTGACAGTCGGCGGAGGGGTTGCTTGACCGGCTTCGCGTCATCTCGGACATGTAACTTGTGCTCGGCGAAATCCTTCGGGACACCCGGCATGTCCTTTGGGGACCATGCAAAGATGTCTCGATTCTCACGGAGGAAGTCGACGAGCTCGCCTTCCTATTTACTATCCAAGTTCGCCCCAATGACAGCGAACCTCTCCGGGTTCTCCGGGTCCAGAGGTATCTTCTTCGTCTCTTTGGCAGGCCGGAAGGAGCCCTGCGCATCACAATCTTTGGGGTTGGGGGACAAGGCCGGCTGTTTGCCGGCCATGGCCACAACCCGTTCCAACATCTTCTTCTCTTCAGCAACCACGAGGGACTCGGCCAGCCGGCTACTGGCCATGGCGCACTCGATGGACTTCTTGTAGTCGCCGGCTACTGTGATGATCCCCTTCGAGCTCGGCATCTTCATCTTTAGGTAGGCGTAGTGGGGCACAGCCATGAACTTGGCCAAGGCAGGTCAGCCAAGCAGTGCATGATAGGGGCTCTCCAAATCCACTACCTCAAACCATATTGCCTCTCGGCGGAAATGGTCTTTGTCTCCGAAGAGAACATCCATTTTAATCTTGCCGATTGGGGAACAAGACCGGCCGGGGACGATACCATGGAAGACAGTGCGGCTCGGCATGAGCTGCTTTGTTTTGATGTTCAGCTTCTCCATGGTATCACGGTACAGTATGTTGATACTGCTTCCGCCGTCTATCAGGACGCGAGAAAATCTGGCGGCTCGCCTCTCCGTCGCGAGGGTAACGTCCAAGACCATTGCATAGGAGCCAGGCGAAGGCATCACCTCTGGGTGGTCGACCTGGCTCCAGCTGATTGGTTTTTCTGACCAGTGCATGAACTCGGGAGTGCTTGTGGCGACTGCATTCACTTCTTGATGCTGCCGGCGTCGGCTGCGTTTGTCGTCGGCTTGACTGGTGAAGATGACGTAGGCGGCGTGCTCTTCGGGAAATTTGTCTTGGATGGCGCCGACTGCTGGCGGAGCTGCCGGCTGCTGGGGGGCTGGAGGCGGCGGGCCGGGAGGCGGAGGCGGCATCATCCCTTCGCCCTTGGTGATGCGGGTGAGCCAGTGGCATTTCCGGGTTGTGTGGTTGGACGGCTTCGTGCCGCTGTGGAACTTGCAGGGGGCGTCGAGAGCTTGCTCGTAGGAGAAAGACGGCTGCCAAGCCGGCCTTCCACCCTTCTTCTTGGGAGCGGGCTGTTCTTCGGGCTGCTCGTCTTCAACGGTGGCCACCTGCCGACTGGAGGAAGTCGGCATGGGGCCCTTGCACTTGTGGTCGTTCTGGTAGGGGCGCCGATTAGGGTCGCTAGCCGGTGTCTTGGGAGCCGGAGCAATCACCTTCCCAGAGGCGTCTACTCTCAGCTCGGTCTTCATCGAGGAGTCGGCCGTGGCATACTTGTCCGTGATGATCAGTAACTCGTCGAGGGTAGCCGGCTCGTCGCAGAGGAGTCGGTGCTTGAGGAGGGTGCCCTCTCGGCACCCGGCGGTGAAGTACTTGATGGCCTGGACCTCATGCACCCCCTCGCAGGAGTTACGGAGCTTGGCCCATCGCGTGAGATAGTCGCGGGTCGACTCGTTGGGTCCTTGGACGCAGAGGGAGAGCTGGCGAGGTTTGGGAGGCCGCTTGTAGGTGCTGGCGAAGCTGCGGACGAAGACTTCGGTGAAGTCCAGCCAACTGTTGATGCTGTAGGGCTTGAGGCTGTTGAGCCATGTGCGCGCCGTGCCTTGCAGCATGAGGGAGACGTACTTCACGGCGACGCGCCGATTGCCGTTGGCTATGCTGACGGCCGTGGAGTAGTCGATGAGCCAATCTTCCGGCTTCACCGAGCCGTTGTACTTGGGCGTGTATCTGGGGAGTGAGAACCCTTTGGGGAAGGGCTCGTCGCGGATGCGGGGGCCAAAGCATGGCGGGCCGACATCGTCTTCTTCTTCTAACGCCAAGGATCGAGCAAGGCGGTCGATCCTGTGGCGGGCATCGTTCTCGCCGACTCCTTCTCGGCGGCCGAGTCGGTCGCCAAGGGTCAGGTGTGTGATAGGCGGCGGAGTGAGGCGTCTTTCTCTTCGAGGCGGGGGAGGAGGCAGATTCCCTTGGTGTTCCACCGCTCGAGGGCGGCCCTCCGCGTCGCGCTCGATGGCGATGCGAGTCCGGCTGCAGCTGGCAGCCGGCTCCTTGTCTTTCTTCTGGCGAGTGCCGCTCGCAGTCGGCGAGCGGGACGTCGCGGTGTGCTCCCGGCGCGGGGGATGGCTATCAGCACGGGCACCGGCTTCGTGCCGCTCTGCAGCCGCGTCGATCAGCTGCTGGATCCGTCTCGTCATGTAGGGGAGCTCATCGGCTCCCAGCCCATTGAGCTCCTCTGCGGCCGCCTGAGCGGCTCGCAGATTCTCGAGCGGGGTGGCGTAGACGGGACGATCCGCCCCCAGCATGCTGGCGACGGCCGCGCCGCGCTTCTGGACGAAACCAGCTCGGCTCGGGCCGCTAGGTGGCGCGGTCAACTTCGCGCTGGTGGGCCTCGGTGAGGCGTCTCATGGAGGCTATCTTCTGGCCTTCCGCGATGAGGGCAAGGCGGCGTGCCTCCAGGGTCTCGGCGTCGGCATCGGCCGGGATGGGGACGGAGAGGTCGTGCATTGTCGCTTGCAGGGCGTCGCGGGCGTTCTCGCCCGAGTTGGCGACGTGGCTGATGACCAGCACTTCGGTGACAGCGCTGCTGCCGCTGTCAGCTCGAGGGAGAGGATCATCGAAGATCAGCACGTCGGAGGGGTAGGCGTCAAGCGATGCTGTGTCGGAGTCGATGAGCATCGGGTCGGTGGAGCCGACCGACTCCATGTCTGCAGCAGGCTCGCTGGAGACGTGAAGCTGGTCGAGGAGGCTGACGAGGCGGTTCTCGGGGTAGTCGGTGCCTGCGTCGGACGCAGGCTCGTCGGAGATGCGAGTCTCGCTGAGCTGGTCGGCGAGGCAGCTCGCTGCGCAGGCGTCGCCGACGCCTTGCAGCGATTCGAGGCAAACGCCATCGGGCGCAGCAGGCTGGCTGCGCTCGCGGGGGAGGAAGAGGGTTCCCGTCAAGAACAGGTCTCCGGACGACGGTGCACCTGGCCCCACGGTGGGCGCCAAATGTCGGGTGGTTGGTGCGACATATGCCAATGGATGGCTTATCATTGTGGGTGCCAATAAGACATCGCCGGTGCCTGGAAACGGGATGAGGCGAAGACATGCACGCCGGCGGATCTTACCCAGGTTCGGGGCTCTCCGTGGAGATAACACCTGTAGTCCTGCTCTGCGGGGTCTCCGCATGATCACTAGATCAAGGAAAGGTAGCTACAATCGCTCCTAGAGCTGTTGGGTTCAAGGGGTAAGAAGAACAAGGCTAGCTCTTACTTCTCTCTATCTCTATGGTGTGTGTGCTGTGTTCAGAAGCTCTCCCTTTGCATGGGTACTCCGGGGGGTTTATATAGGCCTACCCCCCGGGGGTACAATGGTAATCCGGTTGGGCGCTGGTCCCAGCCGTCAGTGTCTACGCTCGCCGGCTTCTCCACCGGCTGTTGGGTCCGGCCGACTGGTGGGTCCCGCCGGCTGCCGGCTCCTTGGTCGACAGGCCGGCCCCACCGCCTTGGGTCTCGTCGGCGGCTGCTTACTGTAGCCTCGCCTCTGATGACGAGGGCTTTGTCGAGGTAAGCGTGGCTACAGTGGGCCGCCTCGGGGGCTCTCACTGTAGCCTTACCTTGTCTTGTCTCCTTAATGGGGCTCCTGCTTCGAGGAAGGGGGTAGTCGACTTCTGGGGGCCGGCTACACCCTTCGGCCGACTGGGGGAGGCCGGGCCGCCTCCACGCCTCTCTCTGGCGAAAGGGGCCCGCCGCCCGTGGGCCGTACAGGAGTCTGTTGTGGATGACGTTGAGGCTAGCATGGCTACAGTGTCGAGCCGCGCGGGGGACGGCCGTCCCGTACGGCCTCCTGTAGCCATGCCCGCCTCGGGCTTTGGGGGTAGTGGGCCGCACTGTGGCCACACCCTGTCTTGTCACCGTTATGTGGGAGTAGCTTTGGTGGTTGTGGTCTCGGCCGGCTTCTTGGAGTCGGCGCTTTTTGAGGCCGGCTCCTTGGAGTCGGCCACCCCGCGGTTGTCGTGGGAAGGGAGGTCGCTTGAGGCTGGGCCGCCTTCCGGGAGTCGGCTTCCGAGGTAGCCGGCCTAGGGAAGGGGGTCCAATGCTTGGAGCGTTGGAAGGCCCAAAGGCCTGATAATTTTTCTGAAGAACCAGGGGTAGTCGGTTAGGCTACCCGTGGCCATTTACTCCGACATGTCCCCCGCCCCAAACGAATCTGGCTCTTCGGCCAAAGCAGGGGCCAGCTTACGCAGGCGCTGAGGGTCATCACATCATCTTCGTCGGCCCCAGCGGGCCGAATCGGAGGTAACAATTCGTCGCAGCCTGGCACCACCCGAACCAGTTCAACCCTATACACGGTGGGTAGCATCGGATTACCGTGGAACACGGGGTTGCCCGGTTGAACGGTTCTGCCCTTGGCGACATCGATCAACTCGCCGCCCACGAAGTGCAGGAGAGTGCATGGAACGTCGGCGGTGCCCTGCGAAAACATGTAGGGCGTCAAGGATGCCCAGTCAAAGGCAAGGAGATGAAGAGTCATTGGCCGAGAGGCTTAGTTACCGCGATGGCGTCGAGCTCGGCTAATGTCGAGGCACCGCCAATGGCGGACGTGCAACTGACGGAGGGGCCTCTTGCTGCCGAGGTGCCGGCCGGCGTACACCCAGGTGCATTAAGCTCCAAATGCCCGTGCCGGCGCCGGAGACACCAATGGCGCCGCCTGCCGTTGTGCGAGTTGCTGGCCGTGAAGCTGGGAACCGGGGGCGGCCCCTGTTGGCCGCACGCAATCCACGTCTGCAGCCCCTGAATCAAGGTAGGCACAATGGCGGTGAGCGTCGTTCCCAGTTGTTGTTGCACTTGCTCTTGGACAATCTCCGGAATCCGCGCCACTTGTGCCTTGAGTTCTTGAACCTCGCGCGACTGGCTTTCCGAGTTGGTCTTTTTCTCCTTTCGCCCACCAGCGTTATAGTATGACGACCATTTTGTGGACAAGCCTTTGCCGGCCACACGACCAGCTGATGACGGCTTACTGAGCTTATCCTTGTTTTTCATTATGTTCAACGCCCTATTTAGAGTGTTGTCCCAAGGGGAGCTATGACACGACCCCGCGCTACTGCTTTCAGTCTCCTGCGGAAGGAATGTGAACCATTTAGAAATTGGCTTCATTAATTAGAATGCAACCATATGGAGCTAATTACATGGGGGTGTATTCCTTACCAGAACA
Organism: Triticum aestivum; assembly: GCF_018294505.1. Lineage (NCBI taxonomy): Eukaryota > Viridiplantae > Streptophyta > Magnoliopsida > Poales > Poaceae > Triticum > Triticum aestivum. The sequence continues at coordinate 45,681,159 of NC_057796.1, forward strand.
CGCTCAAGCGCCTTGGTCTGCGGATCCGTGGTAAGCTCCTTTGTTACCGGGTCCTCCCTGTACTGGGCCCTGACATAGTTCCTGGTCTGCTTGTCACGGTATTTCTCGAAGCGGGGTGGTCGGCCTTGCTCGGCACGCTCCGCGTCCTCCTTGTCCCATATAGGTTCCGCCACTCTGTAACCGCCGGGACCGAGTTTGTGGACCCCTAAGTTCAAGTCCCGCATCTCTTTCCCCCACTAACTTGATTCCTCGGATGCGCCGCTCTCGCACTTGATCTTGAACTCCTTGTAGTCATCTTCGCTGATCGAAGGATTTTTCGCCTTGATCTTCTCATAACTATCACCTTTGTTAATCATTCTCTTCACCGCGCTTCTCCAAGTAGACAGGGCCGTGCTCATCTTCGTCAGGGCGACACTGTTCACTTTATTCCCTGAGAGGCGTGTGTTTGCCAAGTCAGCGGGGAACTTGTATCGTTCGTGTAGCTTCGTGAAGAGGAGGTTGCGCAAATTCCCTCGGTCCTTATGCCTTAGGTTCTCGGTGTTGATCGAGACGGTTCTCCGGAGAATGCACCCGAGCTGAACCGAGTACCCCTTGACTAATTCTTAGGGTGCCGTTGGATCCCCGTCGGAGTTCACTTCAGTAAATTCCTCCTTGACAGTGCCGAGCACGTTCGGGCGTCGGTCCTTCCGTTGCCTCTTCGGTTGGCTGCCATCTGTGCGTGCGCTGCCATCATCAGTGGTGGCATCCTCGGCGGCACCATCAGTGGTGTCATCCCCGACGCCACTAGGGGTCAGGATCGGTGTCTTCCGCGGCGTCCTCATAGCGGTGAGGTTCTTCCTCCATCTCCTGGGATAGCTCCCAGAATGCCTTGCCGCCCGAACCACCGGCCTCATCGTTGTGGGCCATGTTTCGCTCTAAATAGGAAAAAGAATTGGTCAAAAAGTTGGTTATTGTCAAGGAACAAGATCATGGTCTCATCATTTAGGGTTTGTCGACACCAAGGCATCCTAAAAGCTAAGCTTTTATCATTTAGGGTTTGTCGACGCCGAGGCACCCTAAAAGCCTAAGCTTTCATCATTTAGGTTTTTATCGACACCGAGGCACCCTAAAAGCCAAGGTTTTATAATTTAGGGTTTGTCGACGCTGAGGCACCCGAAATGCTAGGTTAAGTTTTCATCATTTAGGGTTATTGATGCCGAGGCACCCTAGGTTGACTGATATATATATGGGTATCTTCTAATAATATACCCTATCAAGAAAAGGGAAGGAGAATTCTAAGTTGGGCCTAATCACTTCGCTCTATTGCCACCTATGGTTTAATGCAACAAGAATAAAGGGGCAGTTGATCCTACTTAATTAAGTACTAAGATACCCCGGCCCATGCATTAGTCGCAAGTACCCCATATGTCCTATTTTTAGCAAAGTCATGCTAAAATTCACGGAAAATTTCAGCATGACCTTTGCTGAAAATAGGACATATGGAGTACACAAATTTTCCGGAACGAAAGTTAATCGACATTCCGGCAAACTCAAGGGCCTCTTGGGGTACCTGCAAAATCATTATCCAATGAAGGAATTGCGCCGCACACTGCTGCCTCACACTGCTGCCAAAATCATTATCGACATGCTGGTACTGTGTTTCTCATAAAACATCTTGCCAGCTAGTAGACCATCATTTGCCAGGCCAAATTGAGGCCAAACAGAAAACCAATGTGGCCATGGCACAAAGTCCATGACCCAGAACAGGAGACATCTGAAACTATACAAGTATACAAGCCTACACTAGATGCATACTGCTCCCTTATGAGGTACAGAGAGGAACTTTGCTATGCTCACTAGATACACAAAATGGACAAGATCACTATTCATTAGCAAGTAAACTCCTTCCATTTCGCTGTATAGCTTATATAGTTTGTCAGTCGAGGTTACATACATACAAACAATGCATATTGAAAACATGAGGGTGTGCAAGCAGGAAAGCAGGCAACAACTAGGTGCCACGAGCAGGAAAGCAAAATCTGTATAATTGAATACTTCTCTGGTATAATCAGCTTCCAACAGAACAAGTACAGATTGTACAACTTAACAGTCAAGCAGAAGTTTTGCTTGCATAAAAACAAGTGAAACAAGTTATCTAGCAGACCAACACAAACACAGGTGGTACAAGAGGGAGTATATATGTAAGTTCTATGGCACAAGTTAACAAATCAAGTATGAAGGGCACATAAAGAAACCATTCTTTAGTTATAAGTAAGTGGATGATGAACCCCACCTGTTCTGGTCTCTATCAATGAATCACTCTGTAACAGCTGGTGATGAACCCCACAGGACTGTACTCAAGTTCTGCAAGAATCCCCTACAGACGAATTACACAAAGTAAGTAACAGCAAACAAATTTTCGACCAAATTACACGGCAATTACCTGCAGAAATATTCTACTGGTCGCTGCCTTGTGTCGTAAATCAGAAAAAGGTGAAGGTAATATTGGGCTAGGTGTTGGATGATTTCCCCGTTTCAACTTAAACACATACTGTCATTTGCTGTCAACTGAATCTACTATTTTCATCAGTCCTGAGATTGGCTTCAGGAAGTAGCAGGCTACTACACCAACCCGAGTTAACAACAACAGCTACTACATTTTTCTCCAAGACATCATAGCAACAAGGTTTAATTAGCTCCATACATTTGAGATTGACACTGATGTCTTATGATCATAGCATAGAAGGAGATAATCTGAAGATTAAACATATCACCAAACTAGGCTATCAGTAACTAGGCTATCATCTTGTCGACCCTGCCGCCGGGGACGAGCGCCTTGGCCTCGTCAGCGGTGTCGGGGCAGAGGTTGCCGAGGGTGCAGAGCACAGGAGCATGGGTGCGCGCGAGCACGCGGGAACGGCGGCCGCACGAAGCAGCAGTAGCTACACGACGGGGCGGCGGCGAGCTCCTACACCTAACCCTAGGTCGCCGCCCCGTGGAGGCATGGGGATGAGCGGGGGAGAGAGGGAGGGAGGGAGAGAGACAAACCAGAGGCCGCGCGGGGAGGCTTGGCCGCTGTCGAGGAGCGCGTCCAACGAGGCTAGCCGCCGTCGAGGGGCAGCTCCGACGAGGCAGCCGCCGCCGGGAGCGAGAGAGAGATTTGGGGGCGGCGGCGGTCTGTTGGGGGTCGGGGGCGTCGGCGGCGGTGGGGGTCGGCGTCGGGGGCAGTGGGGCGACGG
>NC_057796.1:45684550-45685166 GCF_018294505.1 Triticum aestivum
CAGCGAGGCGCCGGGGCGTTGGGGGCGGTGGTGGTCGGGTGCGGCGGGGGCGGTGGGGGTCGGCGGCGGGGGCAGTGAGCATGGCCAGGGACGGCGAGCACGGGGGCGGCGCGGGTGAGGTGAGGCAGTGGGGGGGCTGAGAGAGAAATGTGAGATTGGGGATTTTAGTGGGGGGGAGGGTTAGCAATGGCGCACCCCCTAGCAGTGCGCCATTAGTAATTTTTTTGATAGCAATGGCGCACCTCCTGGCGGTGCGCCATTAGTAACCTTTTTTTTGGATAGCAATGGCGCACCCCCTAGGGTGCGCCATTAGTATTTGGTTCAATTTGCGAATTAATATTAACTCAATAAATTATTAGCCTTCATTTGTGAATTAATATTAACTAAATAAATTATTACATTTAAGTACTTTTCTTTTAAGTAAACTTCCGGGATATAATTTTTATTTTTTCATATGTATCATTCATTTAATAGTTCACATACAAAAAATTTATATGCAGTGGCGATCCCGGCCGACCCGTTGGCGTACCCGATGCAGACGGAGGAGGCACGGCTCCTGGACTGGACGAAGGGGGCCGCAATCGAGATGGGGAGGGTGCGGGGGGTGGGCGGCGGC